>NW_027471243.1:0-27578 GCF_051020765.1 Lasioglossum baleicum
CTACTTTAATATTCATACTGCGAATTAAGGTGTCCATTTCCAATACTGTTCAGCGGATTTACTCCCGGAATACCTGGTTTGAATATCGGAATCGCAGGACAGGTGCAGCTATTGAATTATCAGTCGTCTCTCACAGTAGATGGTTTCATTCTCCAAACGTTTGCCGATCGATCATCTAATTCAAAAATGAAACAAAGGAGCCGTCACTGAAACGAATACTAGTATCTTTCTCTGAACACGAAATTATACTATCATGAAGCGAGTGAGGTTCGTGGAAGTTAACGCAGTCCGTAAACCGTTTTACTCTATATCAATTGGTAACAGTCGCAAACGGTGTGACGGTATACGTTATTATTCGGACGGTGAATAAAGGTGTCAATTGCCAATATTGATCAGCGGATTTCATCCCGGAATAGCTGGTATGCCTCTCCCAATCACAGGATAGGTGAGGCCATTCACTTAACCGTTCGCCTCTCACAGAAGGTAGCAACGTCCTTGAGTGGCTTCACCCTCGATCTTTTTATTCATAACGAAGTTAAGGTGCCCGCCACTGAAATGAAGACTAATTTCTTTTTGTGAACTCGAACTTACACTCCAGATGAAGCTGGTCAGTTTCTCGGAAGGTAAGTCTTTCGATAAAACGTTCGATATCATACCAATTGGTAACGGTCTCTTACGGTTTGACGCACTACATTAATATTCAAACCTTGAATAAAGATGTCTATTGCCAATACCGTTCAGCCGAGTTACTCCCGGAATACCTATTTTGACTCCCGGAATCTCGGGATAGGGTGAAGCTATTCACTTAGCCGGTCGATTCTCAAAAAAGATGGTAACGATCTTGATCGATTTGATACTCGACCTTCAAATTGATTCATGAAATTAAGGTGTTCGTTACTAGAATGTATACTAATGCTATTCTCTGAACACGAAGCTATACTTTAGGAATAAAGGCTTATCTTCTCGGAAGGTAATGGGATGCTGACATAACAATTTGTATCGTTCGACAAAGCTTTGGCACTGTACCTTAAATCTCGAAAGGTTTGACCCTGGATTTGCTAATTTATACACGGAAATATGGTGTCCACTTTATAAGGAATGTACTAATTTTCGTCCGCCAAGGGTCCGCAAAACACTCCCTACACGTGTCTGTGCTTCTCGGAAGGTCAGGCCTTCTGTAAAAGTTTTACTGTATACGAATAGGGAACGTTCTCCAACGGTTTGACTCTCGATATTCTTATTCATACCTGAAACTCAGATGCCAGTCACTAAAATGCATATGAATTAGCTTCTACGAACACAGCGTGTTATCATCTCGGAGGTATGGCATTCTGTGAAAAGTTTGACTCTACAACAATGCGTAACGTTCTACTACAAATCGAATCTGTAATTTAATATTTATACCATGCAATAGGATGTATAAGGCCAATACTGTACTGCGAATTTACTCCCGGAATACCTGGTTCGACTTTCGGGATCACAGGATAGGTGAAGCTACTGTCTTAGCCTTTCGATTGTATGGAATGTTGTAACGTTTTCGAAAGGTTTGTCACTCGATCGTGTAATTCATAAATGGTGTCAAACCGCCGGACGACATTGTTAATTAAAATAAAGTAATTCCTATAATCAATACCTTACCTTCCGAGGACCTATCCCGCTGCAGCGAAAGTCTATATTAGTTTTTACGGAAACAAATGAGAAGGCATTTCAGCAGACGGATACCTCAGTTTCACGTATGAATAGCAAAATCGAGAGTCAAGCTGTTCAAGAACCTTATCATCTTTCTTTAGAGTCGTACTGCTAAGCCAATAACTTCACAGACATTCTTATTGACCAGGAGTTCCGACAGTCTATCCGCTGGATAGTATTGACAATAGACACCTCAATTCACAGTATAAATAGTGCAGCACTGAATCATACCGTTGTACAACTTTACCTACTGTTACAGAGCCAAACATTTTCAGAAGGCCTTACCGTCCGTGAAGCTAATCCGCTGTATCGAGATTATAGCTTCGTGTTCAGAGAGGCAAGTTCGTATACGTTTTATGACGGGCACCGTATTCTAATTTTTGAGTTACAGGACAGAAGGAAAAAACGTTCGAGATCGATACCACCTTCTTTGAGTGTGGAACGGCTAAGTCAATAGCTTCACATATACTTTGATTCCGAGGATTACACTACATATTCTGCAACTAAATCCGCACTACAGTATTGGTCATAGATACCATAATTTACGGTATAAATAGCGATATACTTATTGGAACCATCATAAAACATTACCTACTGGTATAGGTTCAAAAACTTTATCGGATACCTTACGCTCCGAGAACCTATCCCGCTGCAGCGACTGTCTTCAAAACGTTTGCGGAAACAAATTAGGATACACTGTGACGGTCGGACACCACATGTTGATGTGTGAATATCAGCATCGAGGGTCAAAGAGTGCGAGAACGTTACCACCTTCATTGGGAGTCGAGTGGCGTCAACAACTTAATCTCTCCTATGCTTACGAGCGACAAACCATGTATTCCTGGAGTTAATACGCTGAAAATTTTTGGCAGTAGACACCTCAATTCGGGGAATGTGTATTATCGCAGAGAGTCAAACCGTGGAGATTCGTACAATGTGATTCTTTTTACAGAATACCTTTCCATAGGTGAACCTAACCCGGCGCAGCGAGTGCCAAGCTTATTGTTCACGGAAACAAATCAGTAACCACTACAGCAGGCGGACACGTCATTTTCATATATGAATAGCAAAATCGAGCGTCAAACATTACGAGAACGTTACCACTATCTTTTACAGACGAACGGCTAGGTCTGTAGCTTCACCTATCCTGTGATTACGAATATCAGGCCGGGAATTCTGGGAGTAAATGCGCTGAATTGTATCGGCCATAGACACGTTAATTCAAGATTCAATTCAAATGTGGAGCGTCAAAACGTTTTAGAACGATTCCAATTTCTATAAAGTCAAACCTTTACCGATGGCGTTATCTTCCGCGAATCTCACCGGCTTCAACGAAAGTATAACTTCGAGTTCAGAGAAGGGACTTAGTCTACATTTCAGTGACGAGCACCTTATCGTCATGTATGAATTAGATGATGAGGGTCAAACCGCTCGAGAACGTTCCTACCCTCTTTGAGTGACGAACGAATAAGTCAATAGCTCCTCCTATCCTGTGATTCCGGGAGTAGAAAAAGTGTATCCTCGAGCAAATTCGCAGAAGACTATTGCAATACACACATTAATTCACGGTATGAAGTTAAGATAGAGAGTCAAGCCGTAGGATACCGTTACCAATCGGCATGCTGTAGCGATTCTCTTGAGTAGTTTTCACAGGAACATATGAGTACACATTTCAGCAGGCGGACACATTATTCTCATGTACGAATAGAAAAATCGACAGTCAAACCGTTCGACAACGATTCCACCTCCATTGAGGGTCAATGGAGTGTAAACAGCTCCACCTATATTTGTGATTCTGAGCGTCCGCTGAAGAGTATTGGAAATAGACACCTTAATTCACGGTGAAAGATAAAGTAGAGCCTCAATCCATTTGAAAACCATACCAATTGCTATAAAGTCAAACGTCTTACCGAAGACTTTACCCTCTGTAAAACAAACCGGCTGTATGGAGAGTATACTATCGTATCCAGGGAAGGAAATTAGTATCCTTGTCTGTGGTGGGCACCTAAACCTTGTGTATGAGTTGGATCAACGAGAGTCAAACTTTTCAGAACGTTACATTCCTCTTTTATAGTCGGACGGATAAGTTTATAGCTTCACCTATCCATTGATTCCAAGAGTCAACCCAGGTACTCCTGTAGGATGTCCGCTGGACTGTACTGGCGATTGACACCTTAATTCACGGTTCTAATATTAAAGGTGAGTTGCAAACCGTTGTAGAATCTACCTATTCGCATGGAATCAAAATTTTTCGGAGGCCTTACGTTACGAGAAGACCAACTCTATGTAGGGGGTGCCATGCGTAGTGTTCATGGTATCATATAAGTAGACATTTTAGTGACGGGCACCATAATTTCGTGTATGATATTAGATGATCCAGGTTCGAACCGTTCAGGAACGTTATCACCATTTTTGAGTGTCGAACGGCTATGTCTATAGCGTCAACTATCCTTTGTTTCGAGATTCAAACGCGGTATTCTACGTGTATATCCGATGTACATTATCGGCATTAGAAACCCTACTTCCCAGTATAAATGTTAGAGTATCGGGTCACTCAGTTGTAGAACGTTACCTATTGGTAGAGAGTAAAACGTTTTAAAGATAGCCCAAACCTTCGGAGACGATACCCTGCCGTACCGAGATTATAACTTCGTGGTCAGAGAAGTAAAAATGGTATAAATTTTAGAGACGAACACATTAATTTCATTATTAACCAGTAGATCGAGCGTCTTACCGTTCGAGAACGTTAGCAGATCCTTTGAGAGTGGAACGGCTAACTCAGAAGCTTCATCTATCCTGTGATTCCGAGCGTCAATCCAGGCATTCCAGAAATCCATTCGCTGAAAGGTATTGGCAATAGACAAATTAATTCACGGTTTGAATATAAAACTTACACGACAAACCATTGTATAACGTTACCCATTCGTATAGGGATAAACATTTTACGGAAGGCCTATCCTTCCGAGAAGCAGAACCCGCTCTAGGGAGTGCATTGCTTAGTATTCATGGAAACAAATTTGTAGACATTTTGGCGGACGGATATCTGTTTTCCATATACGAATGGCGAAGTCGAGAGTCGAACCCTTCGTGTACGATCCCACCTGCTTTGAGAGCCCAACTGCTAAGACAATAGCTGCACTTTCGTGTTATTCCGAGGGACAGAACAGGTATTCCTGGATTCAATGCGCTGTACACTATTTTTAATGTAATACTTCGATTGCAGTTTGCATATTAATATAGAGCACCAATCCGTTTGAAAATATTACCAATTGGTATAAAGTCAGACGTTTTACGGAAGGTCATACCCTCCGAAAGCCTAACGCCCACGATCGAGAGTATCACATGGTGTTCAGTGGTAGAAATTAGTGTACATTTTATCAGGCGGACAAGTAGTTTTCATGTAAGAATAACAAAATCGATTGTCAAACAGTTCGAGAAAGTTACTACCTCCTTTTTCATTCGAACGGCTATGTTAATAGCTTCATACATCCTGTGACTCCGAAAGTCAAATCAGATATTCCACGAGTAAATGCGTTGTGCAGTATTGGCAATTGACACCTTAATTCGCAGCTCGAAAATGAAAGTGCAGTGTCAAACTGTTGTAGATTGCTACTTGTTGGTATAGATTGTCAATTTTTACCATGGGTCTTACGTTCAGAGAACATAACACGCCGTATCGAGTGTATAATTTCGTCCTTAGAGAAGCAAATTACTATTCATTTTAATGGCGGGCAATTTAATTTCATCTATCAATAAGAATATCGCGAGTCTGGCCGTGCGAAAACGTTATAAACTTTTTCGATTGTCGCACCACAAATTCAATAGCTTTACCTGTCCTGTCATTCGGAGAGTCAAGCTAGTTATCCCGGGAATCTGTCCGCAGAAGAGTGTTGGCAACAGATACATGAATCCGCGGTATGTTTGTTAAGGTAGAGAGTCAATCCCTAGGAGAACATTACCAAATAGCATAAAGTCCTTCGATTTCCGAATAACTTACCTTCTGTGAACCTAACCAGCTGTATCGAGTGCATATCTTCGTATTCATAAAATCAACTTAGGATACATTTTAATGACGGCCACCTTATTTACATATATGAATAGAAAAACCAAGGGCAAAGCCTTTCGAGATAATTACCGCCTACTCTAAGAGTCGAACGGCTAAGTTAACACCTTCACCTATCCTGTGATTCCAAGAGTCAAGATAGGTAGTCCGCATCTATATCCGCCGTACAGTATTGGCATTAGGCACGCAATTTCACGGTGTAAATATTAAAGTAACGAGTCACAAGGTTATGCAACGTAGCATATTGCTATATAGCCAACTTTTACCGATGGCCTTACTTTTCGAGAAGCTACCCCGCTGTATCGAGATTACACCATCGTGTTCAGAGGAGCACATTAATGTACATTTCAGTGACGGGTGCATTAATTTCATGTCGGAATTGGTAGATCAAGTGCCAAACCGTTCGCAATCGTTACCACCTTCTGTGAGAGACGAACGGCTACGTCAATAGCGCCACCTACACAGTGATTCAGAGTGTCAAACCAGGTATTCCGGCAGAAACACCGCTGAAGACTTTTGGCAATGGACAACCTTAATTCCCGGTTTGAATATTACAGAAGGGCATAAAACCGTTTGAAAGCGTAACCAATTCTGATAAAGTCAAACGTTTCAACGATCGCCGTACCTTGCGCGAACCTTACCCGCATTATCGAGAGTGTAACATCGTGTTCCGAGCATCAAATTAGTAAGTATGTTAGTGGCAGGTTCCTTAATTTCATTATGGATAAGAAGGTCGAGGATCAAAACGTTCGAGATGGTTACCACCCTCTTTGAGAGTTGGACGGCTAAGTCTATTGCTTCATCTATACTGTGATTCCGCGAGTCAAATCAGGTAATCCGTCAGTAAAGTTCGCAAAGTTTATTGGCAAATGACATGTTAATTTACGGTATGAATACTACTCCAGAGAGTCAATCGCACGGAGAACATTACCAATCAGCATAATGTCATTCCTTTGACCGAATACCACACCTTCCGAGAGCCTATCTCGCTGTACCTAGTGTCCTACTTAATGTGCACGGAAAAAAATTAGTAGAGAGTTTAGAGGACAGACACCACATATTGTTGTATAAATATCAAAACTGACGGCCAAGGCGTTCGAGAACGTTACCACCTTCAGTCAGAGACGAACGGCCAAGACAATAGCTTCACCTTTCCCGTGATTCCGAGACTCAAACCTGGTATTTCAGGAGTAAGTCTGCTGTAGAGTATTGGCATTGGACAGCATAATTCATTATATGAATGTTAAAGTAGAGAGTAAAACCGTTTGAGAACGTTACCAATTGGCGCTACGTCATACTCTTTTCCGGATACATGACCTTCCAAGAACGTAAGCCGCAGTATCGTGGATACAACTTCGTGTTCACAGAAACAAATTACTGTCCATTCTAGTGACGGGCACCTTCATTTCACGCATGAATAAGAAGATCGAGCATCAAACTCTTCAAGATCGTTACCACCTTCATTGAGATTCGTAGAGCTAAGTCAGTAGCTTCACCTATCCTGTTATTCCGAGAGTAGGCAATCCGCCACTAAACCTACTGTGCTGTATTGGCATTGGACACGCTTTTTCACCGTATAAATATTAAGGTAATGAGTCCATCAGTCGATGAGCAATACCAACTGGAATATGGCCAATCACTTACGAACACCCCTACCGTCCAAGAACCTAACCCTCTGCAGCCAGAGTATAAATTCTAGTTTCAAGAAGCAAATTAGAATTCATTTTTTTGACGGGCAACCTAGTTTTATGAATTAATAAGAGTAGCGATAATCAAAACGTGCGAGAACATTACCACCATATTTCACAGTCGATCCGTTAAATCAAAAGCATCACCTATCCTGCTATTCCGATTGTCAAACCTGGTATTCCGGTAGGCAATCCGGTGTACACTATAGGTGGTGAACATCTAAACTCACGGTTTGAATATTAAGCTACGGAGTCTAACCATTGCACGACGTTACCAATTGGTATAATGTCCAAAGCTTTTCCGAAGACCTTAAACTCCGAGTACCTGACCCGAGTTATCAAGAGTATAACTTCGTAATCAGAGATACAAGTTCATATACATTTTAGTGGCGGGCACCTTAACATTGTGTAGGAATTAGAAGATCTACTCTCTGTCTGTTCGATATCGTTTCCACCTTCTTTGAATGACGAACGGCTGAGTCAATAGCTTCACATACTTTTGTGATTCCGAGAGTCAGACCGTGTATTCCAGGAGTCAATCCGCTGAACGGTATTAACAATAGACACCTTAATTCACGCTATGAATATCAAATTAGAACGTAAAACCGTTTGAGAACATTGCCAATTGACATAAGGACATTCTATCTATCTAATACCTTACCTTCCGAGAAGATAATCCGCTGTATCGAGGGTATAACTTCGTGCTCAGCAATACAAATTAGTAGACATTTTAGTGACGGGCACCTTAACACTTTGGGACCGAGTTTGACTCTATAGGATTAGGTTCTACAACGGTATGACGTTCTTCTTCATTATTTATCATTTATTGGCCGGAACGACAGGATGCGTGAAGCATTTGACTTAACTGTTCGATCCTGAAAGACGGGGATATCGTTCTCGAATGATTTGTCTCACGATTTTTCTATTCATACATGAAAATCAGGTGTCCGTCTGAAAATATGTCTACCAATATGTTCCTGTGAACTCTAAGCTATAGAACCGCTACAGAGGGTTGGAATTTAGGATGAAAAAGTGTTGGGTAAGAAGAATGACTTTATAAAAATTGGTATTGTTTTCCTACGGTTTGAGTCTCATCCTTAATATTCATGACGTGAATTAAGTTGTCTATTTCCAAAAATGCTCAGCGAATTTAACCCCGGAATACCTGGTTTGTCTCTCGGTAGGACAGGATAGGTGAAGCTATTGACATAGCTGTACTACACTTAAAGAGGGTGGTAACGTTTTCCAACGGATGAACTCTCGATCTTATCATGCATACATCAAGATAAGTTTTTCGTCTGTTAAAATATCTAATAATTTGTTTCCGTGAGCACTAGGCAAGACACTCGCCACAGCAGGCTAAGTTCTAGGAAGGTGAGGTATTCGCCGAAAGGAATGACTATATACCATTTAGTATTGTTTTCCGACGGTTTGACTCTCTACTTTAATATTACAAGCCTGAATTAAGGTGTCTAATGCGAATTCTCTGCATCGTATGTACTCCTAAGGTACCAGGTTTGACTCTCGGACTCGCAGGATATGTCAAGCTACTGACGTTTCTATGCCACTCTCAAAGAAGGTAGTTACGTTCTCGAACGGTTTGACTCACGCTTTTAATGCTCATACATCAAACTAAGGCGTCCATGTGCTAAATTGCCTACAGATTTGTTTGCGAGAACATTAAGCAAGACACTCCATAGAGGGGGACAGGTTCACGGTAGGCACGGTTTCTGTAAGAGGTATGATTCCGTACCAATTATTAATGTTCTCTGACGGTATGACTCTCTCGATCAATATTTATAACGTAAATTAGCGGATCTATTGCCAATACTGTTCAGCGGACTGATTCCCGGGACAACTAGCTTGGCTGTAGGAATCACAGGATAGGTAAAGCTATTGACTTAGCCATTCGAATCTCAAAGAAGGGAGTAACTTTCTCGAAATGTTTGTCCGGCGATTTTATTATTCTTACATGAAAACTACTTGACCGCCTGGTAAAATGTATACTAATTTCTACCTCTGTAGACCATGTGATACTCTAGATACTGGGCGTTTGGTTTTCGGAGGATATGGCCTTCCGTGAAACATTTGACCTTATACCAATTGGTAACATTATCAATCGGATTGGCGCTCTACATTAATACTCAAACCGCGATCATAGCTTTCCATTATAAATAGTGTACAGCGCATTGACTCCAGGAATACCTGGTCTGTGCCTCGGAATCTCACGAAAAGTGCAGGTATTGTCTTAGCAGTTGGGCTCCCAGAGGAGGTGGGATCGTACTCCAAAGGTTTGACTCTCGACTTCGCTATTCGTACATGAAAAGCAGTTGTCCGTCTGCCAAAATGTCTACTAATTTGTTTCTGTCAGTTCCATGATACTCGCTACTGCGGGTTAGGTTCTTGGAAGGGAACGAATTCGGTTGGAAGAATGACTGTATACCAAATGGTATTGTTCTCCGACAAATTCACTGTCGACTTTAATATTCACACCGTGAATAATGGTGACTATTGCCAATGCCGCACAGGAGATTAACTCCCGGAATACCTGCTTTCGCTATCAGAATAACACGATAGCTGCAGCTATTGACTATGTTGAGCGAATTTCAAATAAGGTGATTAGCTTCTGGAAAGGTTTGACCATCGAACTTCTAATTCATACAAGTTCATAATGTGCGCGACACTAAAATGTATACTAATTTGTTTCGCTGAACACAAAGTTATACCCACGATACAGCAGGTAATGTTCTCGGAGGGTAAGGCCTTTAGTGAAAAGAGTGACTCTATACCAATTGGTAGATATCTCAGACAGTTTGTCTTTCTACTTTAATGTTCAAACCTTGAATTACTGGTGTCTATTGCCAGTCTTGTACTGCGGATTCAGTCCAGGAATACTTGGTTTCACCCTTCGAATCGCATTATAGGTGACGCTCTTGACTTAGCTATTCGGCTACCGAAAAAGATAGTAACATTGTCGAAAGGCTTGAATCCAGATCTTCTTGTTTATATATGAAATTACGGTGCCCTTCTATAAAATGAATACTGTCTCATCCCTCTGATCGCGGTGTTATACTCTCGATGCAGCGGGTCAGTCTATCGGGGGGTATGGTCTTCGGTAAAATGTTTGGCTTCATAGCAATTGGTAACGTTGTACAACGGTTTGACGGTAGGCATAAATAACCAAACCGTGAATTGAGGTGTTTATGCTAACACTGTTCAGCGGATCAACTTGAGGAATACCTGTTATGATTTTCCGCATCTCAGGATAAGTGAAGCTATTGAATTAGCCATTCGCACTTCAATGATGGCGGTAACGTTCTCGAACGGTTTAAACCTGGATATTCTAATTCACACATGAAGTTAGGGTGCCCGTGACTAAAATGCATACTAATTCCCTTGTGTGAACACAAAGATATACTCTCGATACAGGGAGTTAAATTCACGCATGGTAAGGCCTTCGGTAAAACATTTGATTTTATACCAATTCGTAACGCTCTCAAACAGATTGACGCTGTACTCTAATAATCATACCGTGATTTAAAGTGTCCATTGCTCATAGTGTACGGCAGATTCACTTCTGGAATACCTGGATTGACTATCGGAATAACAGGATAGGTGAAGCTATTGACTCAGCAGTTCGAATGTCAAAGAAGGCGGCAACGATTAATAGAGGTTTGACGCTCGATCTTCTAATTCATGCATGAAGTTTTAATGTGCCGTCAGTAAATTGTATTCAAATGCATTTCCCTAAATACGAAGTTATGCACTCGCGACGGCGGGTTATGTTCTCGGAAGGTAAGGCCTTCCGTAAAAAGCGTGACTCTAAACCAATTTTAATGATCTCCGACAGTTTGTCTTTCCACCTTAATGTTCAAACAGCGATTTATCCTGCCAATTGCCTACATAATTCAGCGGATATTCTCCCGTAATGGCTGGTTTCACTCACGGAATCACAGGATAGGTGAAGATATTGCTTTAGCTATTGCAACTCTCAATGGAGGTGATACCGTTGTCGAATGGCGTAACCCTCGAACTTCTTATTCATACCTGAAAATTATGATGCTCCTGTCAAAACAGTGTATAAATTTCCTTCTCTAAACTCAAAGTTATACTTTCGATACAGCGGGATACGTTCTCGGAAGGTAAGGCCTTCGGTAAATAGGTTGACTGTATAGCAATAGGTAGCGTTATGCAATGGCTTGATTCTGTTCCTTAATACTTATAACGTGATATAGCGTGTGTAATTCTAATACTGTAGTGCAGATTTAGTCGTGGAGTATCTGATTTGTCTCTCAGAATCACAGGATAGGTGAAGCTATTGCCGTAACTGTGCGAGTCACAAAGAAGGTGGTAATGTTCTCAAACGGTTTGTGCATCGATATTCTAATTCATGCCCGAACGTAAGGTGCTATCACTAAAATTTATACGAATGTGTTTCTATAACCACGAAGCTATACTCTATATACAGCGGGTCAGCCTCGCGGAAGGTGTGGCCATAATTCATGAGGGTGTTTTCATACGAATGAGCAACGTTCTACAACGGTTTGACACTGCACATTCCCATTCATACTGTGAATTAAGATGTCCATTCCCAACACTGTTCATGAGATTTATTCCCGGCATACTTCATTTGGCTCTCGGAATCGCAGGATCGGAGAAGCTATTGACTTAGCCGGTCGAACATCAAGGAGGGCAGTAACGTTCCCGAGCGGTACGACACTCGATATTCTGTCTCACACATGAAGTTAAGGTGTCCTTCACTAAAGTGCATACTAATTTCTTTCTCTGAACACGATGTTATACTCTCGATGTAGCGGGTGAGGCTCGCGGAAGCTAACGCCTTCGGTACAACGTTTGACCTTATGGCAATTGGTAACGCTCTCAAACGGGTTGACGCCATATTTTAAAATGCAAGCTATAAATTAAGGTGTCTATAGCCCATGATGTGCAGCGCATTTACTCCCGGAGCACCTGGTTTGGCTCTCGGTGTCACAGGATACATAAAGCTATTGACATAGCCTTTCGGCCGTCAAACAGGGTGGCAACGTTTTCGAACGGTTTGACGATCGGTACTCTAATTCATACATAAATTTATGGTGCCGTCACTAAAATGTATACCACTGTGATTCTATAAACACGAAGTTATACTCTCGGTCGGGCGGGTTAGCTTCTCAGACGGCAAGGCTTTCGATAAACCGTTTGCCGTTACAGCTACTGTGAACCTTCTCAAAATGCGTAACGCTCTACTTTATTATTCGAACCGTGGAGTAAGGTGTCCTTGCCGACACTGTTCAGCGGATTTACTCCCGGAATTCCAGATATGAATCGCGGAGTCACAGGAGAGTTGAAGTTATTGACTTAGCCTTTCGTCTGTCACAGCAGGTGGCAACGTTCTCATGCGGTTTGACACTAGATCATCTAAATCGTACACGAAATTAAGTTTCGCGACACTGAAATGAATACTAATTATGTTTCTCTGGACACGGAGTTCTACTCTCGATACGGAGGGTTAGGTTTTCGGACGGTATGGTCTTCCGTAACACTTTTAACATTATACCAATATGTAACGCTCGACAAGTGTTTGACTCTGTACTTTAACATTCAAAACGTGAACAAAAGTGTCCATTGCCAATAGTCTGCAGCGGATTGACTCTCGGAATCTCTGTATGGGTGAAGGTATTAGCTATGCCGTCCGTCTCTCACAGATGGTCGTAATGTTCTAGAGCGGTTAGACCGTCGATCTTTTAATTCATGCATGAAATTAAGTTGCTCGACGCTAAAATCTATACCATATCGTACCTCTGAACACGGTGTTATACTTTCTATACAGCTGGTCAGTCTTTCGGAGGGTAAGGCATTCTGTAAGAAGTTTAACCCTACACATATAGGTATGATCTACAAAGGCTTGATGGCCTGCTTTAATATTCAGACTGCGAATTGAGGTTTCTATAGCCAATACTGTAAAGCGCATTTACGCGCGGAATACCTGGTTTAGCTTTCGGAATCACAGGATATGTGAAGCTATTGGCTTCGCCGTTCGTGTCTCACAGAGGCTGGTAACCTTCACGAATTGTATGAGCCTCGACCTTCTAATTCATAAATTAAATTAAGGTGGCGTCCCTATAGTGAATACTAATTTCCGTCTCTGACCACGTCGTTATAGATCAGATGCAGCGGGTTGTATTTTCGGAGGGTATGGACTGAAGTAAGACGTTTTACTTTATATCATTTGCTTGCTTTCTCGAACGGATTGTCGCTCGACTTTAATATTGGAACCATGAATTATGGCGAATATTGCCAATAACGCACAGCGCATTTACTCCAGGAAAACCAGGTTTGACAATCGGAATAACAAGGTCGGAGAAGCTATGGCCTTAGCCATGCGACTCTCAAAAGTGGTGGCAACGTTCTCGATCGGTTTGACACGCGAAATTCTAATTCATGCACGATGATAAGGTGTCCGTCTCTGAAACAAATACTAATTTCTTTTTATGAACAGGAAGATATACTATCGAAGGAACGGGTCAGGTCCTCGGTTTGTAAGGCCCTCAGTAAAATGTTTGTGTTTGTAGCAACTGGTATCGGTCTCAAACGGTTTGACGAACTAGATTAGTATCAAACCGTGACATATAATGTCCATTGCTAATACTGTTCAGCGGATTTACTCCTCGAATACCTGTTTTAACTTTCAGAATCACAGGATAACAGAAACTATTATCTTAGCCGTCCAATTTCAGAGAACGTGATAAAGCTCTGGAAAGGTATGATCCTCTATCTTCATATTCATGCATGAAATTAAGGTGCGCGTCACCAAATTGAATACTAATTTGATACTCTCAACGCAAAGCAGGACACTTCCTTCAGCCGGTTATGTTCTTGGAAGTTAAGGTAGTCTGTAAAAAGAATTACTTTTTACCAACGTGCAATGATCACCTACGCTTTGACTCTTTACTTTAGTATTCACGCCGTGAAATTAGATGTCCTATGACAATACCGATGGGCGGATTTACTCTTCGAATATCCGGTTTGACTCACGGAACCGCAGGTTATTTGATGCTATTGAATTAGCCGTTCGACTCTCACTGAAGGTGGTAATGTTCTGGAATAGCTGGACCTTCGATATTCTAATTCATACACCAAGATAAGGTGCCCGTCTCTAAAATATATAGTAATTTGATTCTCTGAGCGCGTAGTTATACTTTCGATACAGCGGGTTATGCTTTCGGCCTGGAAGGTCTCCAGTAAAGCGTTTGACTTCATACAAATTGGCAACACAGTCAAATAGTTTGACGCTCTACGATAATATTCGAACCGTAAATTGAGGTGTCCATTGCCAATACAGATCGGCAGATGTACCTCCGGAATACCTGGTTATGCTCATGGAATCACAGGATAGGTGAATTTTTACTTAGCTGTTCGTATCTCACAGAAGGTGTTAATGATCTCGATTGGTTCGACTATCGATCTACCATTTCATTCGTGAAATTAATGTGCCCGGCAATACCATGTATACAGATTTGTTCCTTTAAACACCTTGTTTTACTCTCGCTACAGCGGGTTAGGTTCTCGGATGGTAAGGCCGTCGGTAAAAAGTTTGTCGCTATGCAAATGGGTAACGTTTTACATCGGTTTCTCTCCATAGCTTAATACTTATACCGTGGAACAGAGTGTCTATTGTCAATATTCTACAGACGATTTACTACTGGAATACGTTGTTTAACTCTTGGAATCATAAGATATGTGAAGCTATTGACTTTGCCGTTCTATCCTCAAAGAAGGGGATAATGATCGCAAAGGGTCTGACACTCGATCTTCTAAATCATACATGAAATTAAGGTGCTCGTCACAAAAACGTATAGCAATTTGATCATCTGAACTCCATAATATACTCTCGGTACAGCGCGTAAGGCTATCGGAGGGTAAGGTCTTCGGTGAATCGTTCGACTCTATACGAACTGGAAACGTTCTCCAACTGTTTGACGCTCGAAGTTCTCATTCATGCATGATATTATGTTGCCCCTCACTAAAGTGTATAGTCATATCTATGTCTGAACACGAAGTTATACTATCGATACTCTGCGATTGTATCTGGTGTGGTAAGGTCTTCGTTAAAGAATATGACGTTGTACGAATTGGTAACGTTCAAAACGGTTTGGCTCCCTACACTTAATATTCATACCGTGATATAATGTCTCTGTTGCCAATACTGTTCAGCGGATTTACTAGTGGAACACGAGGCTTGACATTCGGAATACCATGTATTGGTGAAGCTATTGACTCAGTCGTTCGACTCTCAAAGGAGGTGCTAACGATCTCGATCTCTCTGACACTAGAAATTCTAATTCATACATAAATTAAGTTGAGGGACACGAAAATGCATACTAATTCGTATGTGTGATCACAAAGTTATGCTCACAATGCAGCGGGGAAATTTCTCAGATGCTAGGGTCTTCGGTAATGCGCTTGAATTTATAGCAACTGGTAACGTTCTCAAACGATTTGGCGCTCTACCTTAGTATTCAAAGCCTGTATTAAGGTGTCCATTGAAAATAGTATATAGCGCATTGACTCCAGGAATTCCTGCACAGTCCCTCAGAATCTCAGGATAGGTGCAGCTATTGGCTTAACCTTCCATCTCTCACAGAATGTTCCATCGTTCTGGAGCAGTTTAGGGCTCCATCACCTAATCCGTACATGTAATTAAGGTGGACGTCACTAAAATAACATACTAATTTGATTCTCTGAGCACGTAGTTATACCCTCAATACAGATGGATACGCTTTCAGAGTGTAGGGCCTTCAGTGCAACGTTTGACTTAATACCAATTGGTAACGCGCTGAAACAGATTCCTGCTCTACTTTAATATTCGCACGGCGAATTAAGGTGTCTATTGCCAATACTGGTCAGCGGATTTTCTCCCGGAATACATGGTTTGTCTCTCAAAATCACAGGAAAGGTGAAGCTATTGCATTATACATGCAATTGTCAAATGAGGTGGTAGCGCTCTCGGACTATATGATTCCCCATCTTCCTATTGATACTTGCGATTAACTTGCCCGGCTGTTAAAGGGTCTACTTATTTGTTTCCTGGAACTCTAAGCAAGACACTTGCTGCAGCGAGATATGTACTCGGAGGGTAACGTATCCGGTAAAGAGTTCGATCCTATACAGTAAGTAACGTACTTCGATGGTTCGCATCTCCATATTACTATTTATACCGCAAATTAAGGTGTCTATTTCCATCACTGTATTGCGGATAGACTCTAAGGATTTCTGGTTTGACTCTCAGTACCACATGATATGTGAAACTATTGACTTATTCGTACGGATCTCAAGGAATGTGGCGACGTTCTCGAACGGTTTGACCATCTATCTTCCAATTTATGCATGAAGTTAAGATGCACGTGAGTAAATGTATACCAGATCGTACGTCTGAATATGGTTTTATATACTCGATACAGCAGGTCAGTTTGTCGGAGAATGAGGCATTCTGTAATGAGTTAAACCCTATAGGAACAGGTAATGATCTTCAACGGCTTGACGGCCCGCTTCAATATTCAAACCGTGAATTAAGTTGTCCATTGCCAATAATGTAGAGGGAATTTACTCTAGGAATACCTGGTTCGACAGACGGAAAGATAGGATGGTTGAAGCTATTCTCTTAGCCGCATTATTCTCCAAGACGGTGGTGTCGTTCTGTAACGTTTGGACCCTTGAGATTCTAATTCATACACGACGTTAAGGTGTCCGTCACTGGAATGGATACTAATTTCTTCCCCTGGAAACGATGATATACTCTCGCCCCAGCGGGACAGGTTCTCGGAAGGTAAGGCTTTCGGTAAAGCGTCTGACTTTACTCAAATCGGTAATGTCCTTCAACGGTTTAGCGATCTGCTTTAACATTGATACCGCGAATTAAAGTGTCTACTGCCAGTACAGTACAGCGTATTTACTCCCGGAATACCAGGTTTGACTCTCGGAATCATAGGATAAGTGATGCTATAGACTTAGCCGTTCGACATACAAAGATGATGGTAACCTTCGCACTCGATCTTCTGTTTTGTACATGAAATTACGGTAACCGTCACTAAAGCGTATCCTAATTCGTTCCTTTGAACACGCTACAATACACCCGATACATCGGGCTAGGTTTTCGGAGGGTAAAGTCTTCGGTGAAGCGTTTGACTCTATACCACTTGGTAACGCTCTCAAACAGTTTGACGCTCTATGTTAATATTCAAACTGCGAATTAAGGTGTCTACTCCGAATACTGTTTAGTTCACGGGATAGGTGAAGTTATTCACTTGGCCGTTCGACTCTCAAAGGGGGCGGTAATGAAGGTGACCGTCACGAAAATGTCTATTAATTTGCTTCTAAGAACACGAAGTTATGCCCTCAATATTGGCGGGTTAGCTTCTCGGATGGAATGGCTTACGGTAAAAAGTTAGACTGTAAACGAATGGGTAAAGTTCTACAACGAACAGTGAATGATGGTACAGCAGATCGAGCAACACTACTGTATGGTCACCGTTAAATTATTAAGACATGATTTTGACCTGCATGCAATTCTTTCTCATTTTTATGTTTATATACTAATACTGCATTTTACCGTTATGGTAATTACAATTTTTTTCGAAGTCGTCAATAGTTAGTTGAAAATTTTTTTTTTCGAATAGAAGTATCTTTGGAAACTATCTATCCTATCTATCTATCCTGGACTATCGCTTCCCGAGCGACACAGCTGCAGTGGTCCTGTACTTGCGTTCGACAGATCGGAGCGGTATACTGGATTATCACCGTTGATTTCCTGAATGATGATTTTGAGCCGTGTGCATTTTGTCCCAATTTTGCCACTTATTTACACATACTGTAATTTAGTGTCATGATATTTTCGATTTTCATCTAAATTTTGAATTTATATTTTAAGGAATTGTATTTTTTCAGTAAAAGTGACTTCAGAATTAGATGAGTGCACGTTATGACAGTATTGTGCAAGCTTATATTCATTTCATATCACAGGCTGTATACGTTCCTACGCTGTCGGAGCGATTCCACTGGCGCTGTCTTGTATTAGCGTACGGCAGATCGGGGCGGCATGCTGTGTGGTCTTGTGTTGGCTCTTGTAGTTGCGTTCGGGGCATCGATGCCACTCCCTTGTGTGTTATTTTTAATATTTTTACCCTTAATATTGTTCTTTATGCATTTTATCCCAGACTTCCATTTATTAACACATACTGTAATTTACTGCCATGATGTTTACAATTGTTTTATAAATTTCAATTTTTATTAATAAAAAATTGTATTTCTTAGTAAAAGTGTTCTCGGAATTAGGTGAGTTGAAGTTTATGACAATATTTTGTTAAGCTTGTTGTTATTTTATATGATTGTCTGTATTCACACATACGATTCCGGAGCGACAGGACTGTGGTGGACTTGTAGTTGCGTATGGTACATGGGAGCAACGCTAATGGATGGTCTTCGCTAATTTCTTTAACCTTGAACATGTACCAAATGCAGTTCCTCCCATGTTTGCAATTTATTTCTACGTACTTTAATATATTGCTGTGACTTCATCGATTTTGTCTCAATTTTTATTTACTAATTTTAAAAGTTGTTTTTTTTTAAGGTCGCCTTTGGAATTACTTGAGTGTACGTTTATGACGAAGCCTTGTATAATTTGTTGTTGCATTGTGTGAATGTCTCTTTACGTACCTACTATCCCGGAGCGGCAAGACCGGAGTGGGATAGTAGTTGGTTACGTTATATCGGATTGTCGGGGTACCGAACTTGACCGTATGCATAGCAGCGAACAGTTTCGTCACAATCGGAGTGTACTTGATGTTACGTACGGTACATCGGAGCGACACTACTGCATGGGGTTTGTTAATTTCATTAACCTTGGTTTTGTACCGTATGCATTTTCCCCGATGTCCTATTTATTTATACAAGCTGTAGTTTACTCTTATGATATTTTTGATTTCTGTCAAAGTTTTCAATTTTTAATTAACGAAATCTTTGTTTCATATGAAAATTGTGTTTGGAATGAGTTCAGTGTACGCACACGACAATATTTTGATAAACTGATTCCTATTTCATATGATTGTGTTTGACCTGCTTTCTGTTTTTGTCTGCATACTGTGTATCGTTCATCGTTACCACCTACTTCGAAAGCCGAACCTCTAGATCAATAGCTACACTTATCCTGTGACTCCGAAGGTTAGACACGGTATTCCGGGATACAATGCGCTTTACACTACTGGCCACGGACACTTAATTCTCAGTATGAATATTACGGTAGGGCGCCAAACCATTGTAGAAATTTCCCTAATGTTGTAGAGTCAAATTTTTACAGAAAGCCTCGCCTACCGTGAACCAAACCCGTCGACTCGAGAGTATAATCTCGTGCTCAGAGAAGCACATTACTTTACATATAACTACGGGCACCTCAATTCCATGTTTGGATTAGAAAACGTAGAGGCAAACTGTTCCAGATCGTTATAACTCTCATTGAGAGTCACACAGCTTAGTCATTAGATTCACTTATCCTCTGATTCCGTGAGAGAATCTGTTCCGCGAGCAAATCTGCTGTTCAGTATGGTCATTAGTCACCCTATTTCATGGTACAGTTATTAATGTTCACTGTCAAATCGTTGTAGAATGTTAACATTTTGTATAACGACAAACACTTTACCGTATGCCTTACCTTCCGAGAACCTAACGCGCCGTATCGAAAGTATAGCATTGGGTTCAGGGATACAAATTAGTTCAAATTTTAGGGACCGGCACATTAATTTCATGCATGAATTAGAAGATCGAGAGACAAACCGTATCAGAATGATACCACCTACTTGGAGAATCGCGCGGCTAATTTATTAGCTTCACCTATCCTGTGATTCCGAGAGTCATACCAGGTATTACAGCACTAATCCGCTGAAGAATATTGGCAATTGACAGCCTATTTCACGGTATGAAGATCAAAGCAGAGCATCAAACCGTTGTAGAGCTTTACATATTCGTATAGTGTCAAACCTTTTACCGAAGGCCTTACCCTCCGTGAACATACCAATGGTATAGAGAATATTACCTCGTGATCAGCGAATCAAATTAGCACGCATATTAGACACCGGCACCTTACTTTCATGTATAAGTTAGAAGATCGAGTGTCAAATCGTTCGAAAACGTTAACACCTTCATTGAG
This sequence comes from Lasioglossum baleicum, assembly GCF_051020765.1. Lineage (NCBI taxonomy): Eukaryota > Metazoa > Arthropoda > Insecta > Hymenoptera > Halictidae > Lasioglossum > Lasioglossum baleicum. The sequence goes on from NW_027471243.1 coordinate 20,639, forward strand.
AGTCGAAAGGCAAAGACAATAGCTTAACCTGTCCTACGATGCCGATACTCAAACCAGGTATTCCGGGAATAAATGCCCTGTGCAGTATTGGCATTAGACAGTCTATTCCACGGAATACATTTGGAAGTAGAGGGTCATACCGTTGTAGATCGATACCTTTTGCTATAGTGTCAAATTTTTACTGATAGCTTTACCTTCCTAGAAGGTTTCCGCCGTATCGAGATTATTACCTCGTAATCAGAGATGGAAATTAGTATACATTTTGGTGTCGGGCACCTTACCATCCAGTATGAATTAGAAGATCGAGTGTCAAACCGTTCGAGAGCATTACCACCTTCCTTGAGAATCGTACGGCAAGGTCGGCAGCTTCTCCTGTTCAATGGTACCGAGACCCAAGCCTGTCATTCCGGGAGTAAATGAAAAAATGAGTGTTGGCAATAGACACCATAAGGCAGCGTTTGAATACTCAAGCAGAGCGTCAATACGTCTGAGAACGCTACAAATAGTTATAAAGTCATACGCTTCATCTCATACCTTACCTTACGAAATCACAACCCGCGGTATCGTGGTACAACTTCGCATTCATAGAAACAAATTGGTCATAATTTTAATTACGAGCATCTTAATTTCATGTATGACTTAGAAGGCCGAGTGTCAAACCGTCGATAACGTTATCGCATTCTTTGAGAGTCCCACAGCTAAGTCAATAGCCGCACCTATCCTGTGATTCCGAGATTCAAACTAGGTATTCCGGGATTTAATCCGCTGTACATTATCGGCATTAAAAACCCTACCTCACGGTATCAATATAAAAGTGCAGGGTGACACAGTTGTACAACGTTACCCGTTGGTATAGGGTTTAACTTTTCACCGAAGGCCGTATCTTTCCGAGAAGCAAACCCACTGTAACGACAGTATAACTTCGTATATAGAGAAGAAAATTAGTTTACATTTTAGTTACGGGTCCCTTTATTTAATGCATGAATGAGAAGATCGAGGGTGAAACCTTTCGGGAACGTTAACACGTTCTAAGAGAGACGAACGGCTTAGTCAATAGCTTCACATATCCTGAGATTCCGAGAGTCAAGCCAGGTATTCCGGGAGTAAATCCGCTGAACAGCATTGGCAATAGACACCTTCTATCCCGGTTTGAATATTAGAATAGTGAATCAATTCGTTGGAGAATATAACCAATTGATATAAATTCATAATTATCACCGAATACATTGCCTTCATAGAACCTATCCCGCGGTTGCCAGTGTCATGCTCGGTGCCCACGGAAACAAATTAGTAGAAATTATAGAAGATGCAAACCATATTTTCGTATATAAACCAGACGATCGAGAGGCAAAGCGATCCAAAACGTTACCACCGTCTTAGAGGGTCGCACACCTAAGGCAATAGCATCACCTATCCTGTGACTCCGTGAGTCAAACCAGGCATTCCGAGAGTAAATCTGATGTGCAGCATTGGCAATGGACACACTAATTCATTGTATGGGTACTATAGTTGAGCGGCAAACCGTTCGAGAACGTTACCAACTGGTATAAAGTCAAACCTTTTATCGAATAACTTATCTTCCTGAAACGAACACCGAACCAGCGAGTGTCTTGCTTAGTGCTCGCGGAAACAAAACAGTAGTCATCTTCGCAGACGGGAACCTTATTTTCAGGACTGAATAGCAAACTCGGTAGTCAAACTACTCTGGAACGTTACCACATTCTTTGGCATTCGAACGACTAAGTTAACCGCTTCACGGATTCTAAGATTCTGCGAGTTAAAATAGGCACTCTGGGGGTAAGTAACCCGTACCGTATTGGCAATAGGCACCTTAATTGTCGGAATGAATATTAAAGCAGACCGTCATACGGATGCAGAGCGATACCTATTTGTATATCGTTAAACGTTTTACAGAAGGCCATACCTGCCGTGGATGTAAACATCCATATCGAGAGTATATCTTCGAGTACAGAGAAAGAGATTAGTATACATTTTAGTGATGGGCATCATAATCTCATGCATGACTTAGTAGTCCAGAGTACAGAGTCAAACCGTGGTAGAGAGCTACCTGTTGGTATAGAGTCAAATATTTTATCGATGGCCTTACCTTCCTAGAAGCTATCCAGCTGTATAGAGAGTGTGGCTTCGTGTTCAGACAAGGAAGTTAGTATGAATTTTAGTGACAGGTACCATAATTTCATGTATTATTTAGAAGATCGAGGGTCAGACAGTTCGAGATTGTTACCACTTTCTTTGAGAGACGAACGGCTAAGCCCATAGCCTGACGTATTCCAATATTCTAAGAGTCAAACCATGTATTTCCGAAGTAAATGCAACTAATTTGCTGCCTTGAACACCGAGCAAGACACTTGGTGCAGCGGGTTGGGCTTCTCGGAAGATATGGCCTTCGGTAAGAAGTTTGACGCCATGCGAATAGGTTACGTTCTACAAAGATCTGACGTGCGACTATAGTATTTGAACCGTGAACTCATATGTATATTGCCAATACTTTTGAGCGGATTTAATCCTGGAGTGCCTGGTTTTAACCTGGGAATCCCAGGATAGGTGAAGCTATTGGCGTAGCTGTGCGACTGTCAAGGAAACTGGTAATGCTCTCAAGCGCTTTGACCATCGATATTCTAATTCATACATGAACATATGACGCCGACACTAAAGTTTATAGGAATGTGTTTCTCTAACCACGAAGCTGTACTCTAGAAACAGCGGGTTAGTTTCTCGGAAGGTGAGGCTATCGGTCAAAAGCGTGTCTTCATACAAATATGAAACGTTCTACAGCGGTTTGACACAGTACTTTAATATTCATACACTGTATTTAGGTGCCTTTGACCAATACTGTTCAACGGATATACACTGGGAATATCTGTTTGGCTTGTTAGAATCGCAGGATGGGTGAAGCTATTGATTTAGCGGTTCAACTCTCATAGAATGTGGTAACGTTCTGGATCAGTCTGCCTCCCGATCTTCCATTTCATACACGAAATTAAGGTGCCCGTCACATATATATGTACCAATTTGCTTCTGTCAACTTGAAGATCTTGTTTCGATACAGCGGGTCAGTTTCTAGGAAGGTAATGCTTCGTTCGAAGGTTCGACTCTATAACAATAAGAAGCGCTCTGCAACAGTATGTCGGTGTGCTTTAATATTCATACCGCGAATTAAGGTGTCGTTACGTGTACTGTACAGTGCATTTAATTCCGTGGACCTGGTTTGACTCTCGGAATCACGGGATAGGTGTATCTATTGACTTAGGCGTTCGTCTCACAAAGATGGTGGTAACGATCTCTATCGGTATGGCACTCGATCTTCTAATTCATACGCGAAATTAAGTTGACCGATGCTAAAAAATATATACCAATATGTATCTCTGATTTCGGAGATATACTCTCGATACCGCGGATCAGGTACTCGGAGTGTTGGGTCTTTGGTAAGACTTTTGACCCTATACCAATATATTAGGTCCACAAAGGTGAGCCACTGTACTTTAATATTTATACCGTGAAATAGGGTGTCTAATGGTTAGACTGCACTGGGGATTGCCTCCCAGAATATCTGGTTGGAATAGCAGAGTAGCAGCATCGGTGTAGCAACTGATTTAGCTGTACGACTCTCAAAAAGGTGATAACATTCACGAACGTATTGACTCGCGATCTCCATACTCATCCGTGGAAAAGACTTATCCGTCACTAAATTGAATAATCATTTTCTTCTATAAACAGGTAGCTATACCACAGATACGACGGGATTGTTTCTCGGAAGGTGAGGCCTTGCGAAAAACATGACACTAAAACAATAGGTAGTGTTCTACAAGCGTTTGACACTCAACTTTAATATTCAAACCTTGAATGAACGTGTCCATTGGCAATACTGCACAGTGGATTGACTTCCAGAGTACCTGGCCTGACCCTCGGAACCGCATGATAGTTGTTGCTACTGAGTAAGCCGCTCGACGCTCAAAGACGGTGATAACGTACCCGAAAGGACTGACCTTCGATCTTCAAATTCATACATGAAACTGAGGATCCCGTCACAAAAATGGGTGTCAGTTTCTACCTCTGAAGATGTCGTTATACCCTCGATACAGCGGCATAGCATTTCCGAAGTCTGGGCTATCGGTAAATTGTTTGTCTCTACACCAATAGGTATTGTTCTACAATGGTTTGCTGTCTGCTTTAATATTAAAATCGTGAATTAAGGTGTCTATTGCCAATACTGTTCAGTGAATTTCCGACCGGAATGCCTGGTTTGGCTGTAGGAATGACAGAATGGGTGAAGCTATTGACATAGCCGTACGATTCACAAAGATGGATGTAGCGATCTCGAAAGGTGCGAACGTCGATGTTCTACTTCAAACATGAAACTATGGTGACCGTCACTAAAATGTGAACCTATTTGTTTCTCTGATCACGAAGATAAACTCCCGAAACAGCGGGATAGGATCTCGGAAGGTATGGCCTTCGGAAAATAGTTTGACTCCATGACAATATGTAACGACCAACAGTGGCGTGAATCCGTAATTCATTTTTCATACCGTTAATTAAAGTGTTTAATACAATACAATACTGCGCATTTACTTCCGGAATACCTGGTTTTACTCTCGGCATGACATGATAGATTGAGCTATTGTCTTCTCCGTTCGTCTCTCAGAGAAGGTGGTAACGTTCTCGAAAGGTTTAACCCTCGATATTCTAATTCATGCATGAAGTCAAGGTGCTCGTCACTAAAACGTATACTAATTTGTAACTCTGATCACGTTCTTATGCTCTCCGTACAGCGGGATAATGTTTAGGAGGCTAGGGTCTTCGGTAAAACGTTTCAATTTATAGCAAGTTAGTAACGTTCCCCGACGGTTTGACGTCCTGCTTTAATATTCAAACCGTGAGTTGAGGTTTCTATTGCTAATACTGTTCAGCGGAATTTCTCCTGGAATACCTGTTACGTTTCTCGGACACACAGGATATCTGAAGCTATTATCTTAGCCGTTCGAATCTCAAAGAAGGCAGGAACGTACTCGGACTGTTGGACGATCGACCTTCCTATTGATACATGAAACTGATGTATGCGTCTGCCAAAATGTCAACTAACTTGTTTCTCTGAGCACGAATTTATATCAACTATACAGCGGGTTATGTTCTCGGTAGGTAATGTATCCGGTAAGGAGTATTACGTTATGCCAAATGGTAACGTTCCCAAATGGTATGTCTCTCTACCTTAATATGCAATCAGCGAATTATGGTGTCCATTGCCATTACTGTGCAACTAATATACTCCTGACACACCTGGTGTGACTCTGAATCACAGGATAGGTGAATCTATTTCCGTACATGTGCGATACGCAATGAAGTTGGTAACGATCTGGAACGGTTTGGCTATCGATCTTCTCATTCATATCCGAAAATATTGTGTGCTTCTGCTATAGTGTCAATTAATTTGGTTCTGTGCGCACTAAGCATGACACTCGCAACAGGGGGTTAGTTTCTAGGTTGATAATGCATTCGGTAAAAGGAATGACTCTTTATGAACATGGAATGTTCTTCGACGGTTTGGCCTTCTACTGTAATATTCGTGCTGCGAGTTAATGTGTCCATTACCAAAAGTGAACAGCGGATTTGCTCCCGGAGTACTCAGTTTGATTATCTGTATCTCAGGATACGTGAAGCTATTGACTTAGCCGTTCCACTTCCAAATAAGATGGTATCGTCCTCTAACGGTTTGATCCTTGATCTTTTAATTCTTATATGAAATAACGTTGCCCAACAATAAAAAGTACAACAATTTGCTTCTCTGAGCACGAGTAAGTACTCTCGATACAGTGCGATATCTGCTCTGAAGTTAAGGCCTTCGTTAAAAAGCTTGATTCTATAAATGTAAGTAATGTTCTTCCACGGCTTGACTCTGTTCATTTTTACATATACCGCGAATTGAGGTGCCTACTGCCAAAACTGTATACGGGATTTACTACTGGTATACCTTGTTTGTTCCCAGGTGTGAAAGGACAGGTGATGTTATTAACAATGCCGTTCGACTCTCAAAGCGGGTGGTAACGTTCTCGATCGATTTGGCACTAGATCTTCTAATTCATACATGAAATTAAGGCGATCGAATGGAAAATGTACACTAATTTGTTTCTGTGTACAAATAGTTATACTCTCGATAAAGCGGGTTATTTTCGCGGAAGGTATGGTCTTCGGTAGAAAGTTTGTCCCTATAGCACGGGGTACCTTTGTACAACGGTTTCACTATATAACTTAATATTTATACCGTCGAATAGAGTGTGTATTGCCAAAAGATCACAGTGGATTTACTACTGGAATACCTTGTTTCACTCCTGGAATCAGAGGATAGGTGAAGGTACTGTCTTAGCTGTATGGCTCTCAAAGATGGTGGTATCGTTCTAGACTAGGTTGTTTCTCGATCTCCTTATTCATTCATGAAACTAAGGAGCCCGCCACTAAAATGAGTGCAAATTTTCATGTATAAGCACGCTGTTATACCCTCTATACAGCGGGATTTGTTCTCGGAAGATAAGACCTTACTATGCAGTATGACCCTATAACAGTACGGAATGCTCTAAAGAGGTTTGACCCTCTACTTTAATATTCATACGGTGAATGATCGTGTCCATTGGAAATTATGCACTGTGGTTTGGCTTCCGGAATCACAGGATGTATGTAGCTATTGACTTAGACTTTCGAATCTCAGAGAAGGTGGTATCGTTATCGAACAGTTTGACCCTCGATCTTCTTATTTGTGCATTAAATCTATGTGCCCGGCACTAAAATGTGTACTTATTTTTACCACTGAACATCTTGTTATTCATTCGATACAGCGCGTTATGCTTTTGGACGTCAACGTCATTAATAAAACGGTTGACTTTATATAAATAGGAAACGTTCTTAAACGGTTTGTCGTCCTACATTA
>NW_027471244.1:0-27538 GCF_051020765.1 Lasioglossum baleicum
TATAAATAAGAATGAAGAGAGTCAAACCGTGGAAGGACAGTAAAAATTCATATAAAGTCATTCGTTTTACCGCATACGTTACCTTCCGAGAATGTATCCCTCTGTAGCGCGTGTCTTGCTTAATTTTCACAGAAACAGATTAGTAGACATGTTAGCTGGCGGGTACCACATTCTCAAGTATAAATATCAAAATAGAGGGTGAGATCCTTCGAGAACGATACCACTTTGTTTAGGAGTCAATCAGCAGAGTCAATAGCTTCACGTAACCTGCTATTCTGATAGTCCAGACACGTATTCCGGCAGTCATTCCGCTGTACACAATTGGCAATGGACACCATAATTAACGGTTTGAATGTTCAGGAACAGAGTCTGACCCTTGTAGAGCGTTACGTATTCGTATTCCGTCAAAAGTTCTATCGAAGATCTTACCCTCCTAAAACCAATCCCCCTCTATCGATAGTATAATTTCATGTCCAAAGAAAGAAATTAATATACATTATATTGACTTCCACTACAATTTCAGTTATGAATTCCATGATCGAGGGTCAAACTGATCGAAAAAGTTATCACCTTCTGTTAGATGCAAACGGCTATTTCTATAGCTTCACCTATCCTGTGGTCAGGAGAGTCAAACCATGTATTCCGGAAGAAAGTCCGCTGAAGAGTTTGGCAATGGACAACTTAATTCGCGGTTTTAATTTTCCAGTAGAGCGTTAATCAGATTCAGCGCGTTACCAAATTATGTAACCTCAAAAGTTCTACAGAAGCCCTATCATTCCGCGAACCTCACCAGCTTCATCGAGAGTATAAGTTCCTGTTCAGGGGAACAAATTAGTATACATTTTACTGGCGGGCACATTAGCTTCATTTATGAATCAGAAGGTCGGGGATCAAACCATTCGCTGACGAAACCACCTTCTTTCAGAGTCGAACGTCTAAATCAATAACTTAATCTCGCCTATGAGTATCAGAGTCAAACTAGATATTCCGGGATTAAATGCTCCGTACAGTACTGACAATGGACACCTTACTTCCGGGTTTGAGTTCAGAATAGAGCGTCAATACGTTTGAGAGCATTAGTAATCGACATAATGTCGAACGTTTTACTGAAGATCATACCCTCCGTTAGCCTAACCCGCTGCATCGATATTATATCACCGTGTTCTGAGGAACAAATTAACATACATTTTAGTGACAGGAAGATTAATTTCATGTTCGAATTAGAAGATCGCGGGTCACACCGTTCTATATCGTTACCACCTTCCTTGAGATTCAAACGGTTAAGTCAATAGATTCACGTATCATGTGATCCCGATAGTCATGCCAGATATTCCGGGAGTCAATGCGCTGAGAGTTATTGGCAATGGACACATTATTTCACGGTATGGATATTAAAGTACAGTGTCAAACCGTTGAAGAGCGTAAACAATTTTTATAAAGGCATACTTTATAACGACGGCCATAACTTTCGAGAAGCCTAACCAGCTGTATCGAAAGTATAAAATCGTGTTCAGGGGAACAAGTAAGTATACATTTTACTGGTGGGCACCGTAACTTTGTTCGTGAATCAGAAGGTCGAGGGTCAATCCATTCGGGAATGTATCCACCTACTTTGAGTGTGGCACATCTAATTCAATATCTTCATCTATTCAGTGATTCCGATAGTCAAATTAGGGATGACGGGCGTAAGTACGCTGTAAAGTATTCTCAGTACACACATAAATTCATGATTTGAATATTAACGTAGAGCGTCAATCCCTTTGAGGAAGCTACCAATTTGCATACAGACTTACTGAACAGCTGACATGCGAATGCCTAACACGGTGTACCTTAATTATATCATGATGTTCAGTGGTACGAACTAGTATACATTCTAGTGACGAGCACCTTAATTTCTTGCATGAATTAAAAGATCGAGGGTCAAACCGTTGGTGAACGTTGCAATCTTCTATGAGAGACGAACGGCTAAGTCAATAGTTTTACATATCGTGCGATTCCGATAGTCAAAGCAGATATTCCGGGATAAAATGCGCTCTACAGTATTGCCAATATACTCCTCAATTCATGTTTGAATATTAAAGCACTCGGACGAACTGATTTAGAACATTAGTTATTCGTGTAGGGTTAAACTTCTTACAGAATGCGTTACCATCTGAGAAAGTAACCCGCCGCATAAGGAGAATAACACCGTGTGCAGAGGTATGAACTAGTATGCATTTACTGACGAGCACCTCAATTTCATGCATGAATTAGAAGATTTAGTGTCCAACCGCTCGAGAACGATACCACCTTCTGTGAGAGGCGAACGCTTAAGTCAATGGTTTCACGTGTCCTGCGGTTCCAAGCGTCTAACCAGGTATTCCGGGAGTAAATTCGCTGAACAGTATTACACATGAACACCTTAATTCACGGTTTCAGTATTGTGCGAGAAACCGTTTGTGAACGTTGCCAATTGCTATAAAGCCATACGTTTTACCGAAGGCCTTACCTTCCGAGAACCTAACCAGTTAGGCATAGTGCTCGCGGAATAAAATGAGTAGACAATTCAGGAGACCGACACCACAGTTTCACGTATGACTAGCAAAGTCGAGAGCAAACAGCTCGAGAACGTTAGCATCTATTTTGAGAGTCGTACTGCTAAGTGAAGAGCTTCACCAACCCAGTCATCCCGAGAGCTAGAGCAGGAATTCCGATGTCTATCTGCAGTATAGTACAGGCAATAGATACCGTAATTGACAGTATAAAAAGTACAGTACAGAGACATGCCGTTGTAGAAAGTATCATACTGGTATGGTGTCACCCTTTTTACCGATGACCTTACTTTCCGGGACCATACGCGCTGTACACAGAGTATAACTTCGTGTTCAGAGAAGCAATTTAATATAAATTTTAGTGACCGTCACCATAATTGCACGTACTATTTAGAAGATCGAGGGTCAATCCGATAAGGAACGATACCACCTTCCTTAGGAATCGATCGGCTAAATCAGTAGCTTCACCTATACTGTGACACGGAAAGTCAAACCAGGTATTCTGGGAGTAAATGTACTGTAGAGTAGTGGCTATAGACACCTTCATTCACGGTTTGAACATTAAAGCAGACCGGCAATCCGTCAGCGGTCTTAACCTATTCGTATAAAGTCATTCTTTTAGCCGTATACCATACCTGCCGGGAATATTAACCTGCTTTATGGTATGCCTAGCTCGTTGTTGGCGGAAACATATAAGTGGGCATTTTAGAAGGCGAAAGCCGTATTTTCCTGCCCGAATAACAAAGCCGAAAGTCAAACCGTGCGAGAACGTACCGACCTTCTTTGAGAATGGAACGGCTGAGTCAATAGCCACACCTGTCCTGTGATTTCGAGAACCAAGCCAGGTATCCCTGGATTTAATGCGCTCATCAGTATTGGCAGAAGACACCTTGATTCACTGTATGAATATTAAAATACAGTGCAGAACGGTTGTAGATCGTTACATATTGGTATGAAACACGTCCTCTTTATCGGAGGCCGTACCCACTGAGTATTAACTCGCTGTATCGAGACTATGACTTCATGTCCAGAGAAACAAATTAGTATAAATGTTAGTGACTGGTATCTCAATTTCATGTATGAAAAAGAAGAACGATTGTCAAATCGTTCGAGACCGTTACCACCTTCTATGGGATTCGGACGGCTAAGTCAATAGCTTCGCCAATCCCGCGATTCTAAGAGTCGAACAAGGTATTCCGGGAGTAAAACCACTAAACGGTATTGGCATTAGTCACCATATTTTATGGCTAATGTATTCCAGTAGAGCGCCAAACAATTTGAGAACGTTACTAATTTGTATCGAGTCAAATCTTTTACCGAAAGCAATGCCTTCGGTGAATCTAACCCGTTGTATCGAGAGTGTAACATCGTGTTCAGTGCAACAAATTTCAATAATTTCAGTGACGGGCACTTTAATGTCATGCATGAATTCGAAGATCATGTGTCAAACCGTTCGAGATCGTAACAACCTACGTTGAGTGCTGCACAGCTGTGTCAATAGCTTCACCTTTCTTGATATGCCTAGTGTGAAACCTGGTATTCGTGGAGTAAATACCGTTGAACATTATTGGCAACAGACGCCTTAGTTCACGGTATGACTATTAAAGTAGAGAGACAATCCGTTTGAGAACGTTTCCAATTGGCATTCAGTAAAACGTTTTACCGAAAATTTTACTTCCTGCGAACGTAACTCGCAGTATCGAGAGTGTAACTTCGTGTTCAGAGATACAAACTAGTACTCATTTTAGTGTGGGTGCCCTTAATTTCATATATAAATAAGAAGATCGACAGTTAGACCGTTTGAGAACGTTACCCGTACCTTGAGAGCCCAACGTCTATGTCAATAGCTTCTTATAACCAGTGACTCGATTCGTCAAACAAGTTATTCCGAGATTAAATCCACCGATCGGAATAGGGAGTAGACACTACACATCACAACATGAATATTAAGGTTAGGAGCCCCACCGTCGGGGAACATTACCAATTGGTATATAGTCACTCTTTTTACCTAATACCTTACCTTCCGAGAAATCATCCCCAATGCAACGATTGTGTTTCTTAGCTTTCACGTGAACAATCTAGTAGACATTGCAGCAGACAGACCCATGTACTTTCATGCATATATCGGAATATTGAGGTCAAACTGTTGGAGAACGATACCATCTTTTTTGCTAGTCGCACAATTGAGTCATCAGGTTCACCTCTCCTGCGATAGTGAGAGCCAAACCAGGAATAAAGAGATTAAATACAGTGAACAGAATTGGCAATAGGCAGCTTAATTAACAGCATGAATATTCAGGTTGAATGCCAAACCACCGGACAACATTACCAAATGGTATAAAGTCATTCTTTTACCCAATACTGTACCTACCGAGAACCCAACCCGCCGTATCGAGAGTACAACTTCGTGTTCAGAGAAAAAATTAGTATACATTTTAGTGGCGGCCAACTTAATTTCTTGTATCAATTAGTAGATCGAGGGTCAAGACGTTCGAGAACGCTACCACCTTCTTTGAGACAGGAACGATCAAGCTAATAGCTCCACATACTCCATGATTCCAAGAATCAAACCATGTATTCCGGGAGTAAATCCGCAGAACAGTATTGGCATTGGGCACCATTATTCACAGTTTTAATATTAAAGTCGATTGTCATTTCAATTGAGGACGTTTCCAATTGGTATAAACTCAAAAGCTATATTGAAGGGCTTTCGCTCCGAACGTCTGATCCCCTGTATCGAGAGTGTAACATCGTGTTCAGAGGAACATATTACTATACTTTATACAGGCGGTCACCTTAATTTATATATAAATCAGAAGGTAGAGGGTCAAGCCTTTCGAGAACGATACCACCATCCTTGAGAGGTGAATGGTTAAGTCAATAGATTCACCTACCTGCGATCCCGGCAACCATCAGCTATTCCGGGAGTAGATCCGCTGAAAAGTATTGGCAACTGACACTTCAATTCACGGTTTGGATATTAACGTAGAGTGTCAATCCCCTGTAGAACGATACCTATTCGTATAGAGTCATACTTTTTACAGAAGGCCTTACCATTCGTGAAGCCGAACCACTGTAGCTTGTGTCTTGCTTAATGTTAGCGGAAACAAACTAGTAGATATGTTAGCATATGGAGACCAAATATTCCTGTATTAATATCAAAATCGAGCATCAATGCGTTGAGAATGATACGACATTCTTAAGGAGTCGAAACGCTAAAACTATAGCTTCTCACCTCCTGTGATTCCGAGAGACGTATCAGGTATTCCAGGACTTAATCTGCTGCTGATTATTCGCAATAGATACCCTAATGCACGGTATAAATATTAAAGTACAGCATCAAACCGTTGTAGTTCGTTATAAATTGGTATAGAGTCAAACATTCTACGGAAGGCCATAGCATAGGAGAAACTATTCCGCTGTATCGAGAGCATATGACCGTGCACAGAGAAAGAAATTACTATACACTTTAGAGACGGTCACCTTAATTGCAAAAATTTCGTATAATGTCATGCTTTCTACCGAATACTTTACATTCCGAGTTCCGAAGCCGCTGTAGCGAGACTTTTGCTTAATGCTCACGGAATCAAATTAGTAGACATTTTGGAGACGGACACCACATTTTTGTGTACAATTATCAACATCGAGTGTCAAAGCGTTCGGGAACATTACCACCTTCAATGAGCGTCGCAGAGCTATGTCAATAGCGTCACATATCCTGTGATTCCAAGAGTCAAACCAGGTACGCCGAGAATAATCCACTAACAATGTCTGAAATAGGAACCTTAATTCGCGGTGTGAATATCAAAGTATGGAGTGAAACCGTGCGAGAGTGATCCAAATTTGTTTAAAGTCAGAAGTTTTAGAGATGTTCTTGCCCTCCGAGAACCAAGCCCGCTGTATCGAGAGTATTGCGTTGTGTTACAGAGAAACAAATTATTAGATAATTTAGTGACGGACATCATAATTTCATGTATGAATTAGAAGATCGAATGTCAATCCGAACGATAACGTTATCACCTTATTTGAGAGTGGCGCATCTTAGTTAATAGCAACACCTATTTTGTTATTCCGAGATCCAATGCACGTATTACGGGAGTAAATCTCAAGAACTGTATTGGCAGAATAGTCATAATTGAGGATTTTAATAATAAAGTGGAGCGTCGAACCACTTGAGAACGTTTCCAATTTGTATTAAGTCCAACGTTTTACTGATGACTTTAGCCCCCGAAAGCCTATCGCGCTGTATCGGGAGTATGAGGTGCTCCGAGTAACAAGTTCGTAAACATTTTAGGCCCAGGCACCTTAATTTCATGTGTGACGTAGAAGATTGAGTGTCAAACCATTCGGGATACCTACGACCTTCGTTGAAAATCGAAAGGCGATGTCAATATCTTTATCTATCCTGCGAATACGAGAGTCAAATAAGGTATTCCGGGATTAAATCCACTGATCATTGTTGGCAAAAGACGCCTTAATTCACGGTATGAATAATAAAGTACGGAGTTAAACCGCTGGAGACCGTTACCAATTGGTGTACCGTCAAACTCCTTTCCGGATAACTTGCCTTCCGAGAACATAGGCCGCAGTATTGCTGGTATAACTTCATGTTCACAGAAACAAATTAGTCTTCATTTTTGTGCCGCGCAACTGTAATTTCATCTATGAATTAGAAAACCGAGAGTCAAACAGTTCGGGAGCCCCATTACCTTTTTTAGGAATAGCACAGATATGTCAATATCTTCACCTATCCTGTGGTCCCCAGAGATTAACCAGATATTCCAGGAGTAAATCCGCTCATCAGTATTGAAAATAGACACCTTAATTTACAGTATTGAATATTATGCTAGAGGGTCAAACCATCGGTGACCATTACAAATTGTTGTAAAGTCATTCTCTGTACCCAATACCTTACTTTCCGAGAACCAAATTCACTGTACGGAGTGTCCTGCTTATTGTTCACGGAAGCAAATTAGTAGACATACTAGTAGACTGAGACCACATTTTCATGAATAAATACAAATATTTCGAGTCAAACTGTTCGGGAACTTTACCACCTTGATTGAGACTCGACCGGTTAAGTCAACAACTTCCCATATCCTGTGATTCCAAGAGTCCAAGCAGGCATGTCGGGAATTATCCACTATGAAGTGCAGGAAATAGGAACCTTATTTCGAGGTCCGAATATTAAAGTAGGGAGTGGAACCGTTCGAGAACGATACAAATTTGTTTAAAGTGGAACGTTTTAGAGAAGTTCTTGCCCTCTTAAAACCTAACCGTCTGTATCAAGAGTATAACGTCGTGTTACATAGAAACAAATTAGAAGACATTTTAGTGATGGGCAGCTTAATTCCATGTGTGAATTAGAAGATCGAGCGTCAAATCGGTCGATAACGTTATCACATTCTTTGAGAGTCGCACAGCTGATGCAATGGCTTCCCCTGTCCTGTGATTCCGAGGGTCAAACCACGTATTACTGGAGTAAATCCGCATAACTGTATTGGCAATGCACACCTTAATCGACGGTTTGAATATTGAAGCAGAGCGTCATACTATTTGAGACAGACACCAATTCCTATTAAGTCAACGGTTTTACCCGGGACGATACACTCCGAAAAACTATTCCGCTGTATCGAGAGTATAACTTCGTGTTCAGAGACAGAAAATAGTCTCCATTTTTGTGATGGGCAGCTTAACTTCATGTATGTATTAGAGGACCAAGTCTCAAACCGTTCGAGAAGGTCACCACCTCCTGTGAGACGAACGGCTGAGTCAGTAACTTCACCTGTCTACTGATTCTTAGAGTCACGCAGGTACTCCGGGAGTAAGTGCGCTGAACAGTTTTGGCAACAGACACCTTAAGTCACGATTTGAATATTTATCGTAATGCGTCTAACCGATAGAGGACGATACCTATTTCTATAAAGCCATTCCTTGTTCCGAATTACTTACCATCCATGAACCTAACCTGCTGTAGCGAGTGCCTAGCATAATGTACACGGAAACAAAGTAGTAGAGATATTGGTAGGCGGGCACCACATTTTCATGTAAAAATTTCAGAATCGAGAATCAAACCGTTAGATGTCGGTACCACGTTCTGTGGGAGTCGAACGGCTGCGAACAGCATTACCAATTCTGAGAATTCGAGCGTCAAGCCTGATACGCCGGGTGTAAAACCGCGGAAATGTTTTGGCAATAGACAGCTTAAATCACGGTTTCAATATAAATGTAGAGCGTCAAACCGTTTGAGAGCGTTACCAATTCCTATAAGAACAAACGTTTTGCCGAAGGCCATACCTTCCACGAAGCTCATCGGCTTCATTCAGAGAACAAGTTCGTGTTCACAAAAAGCAATTAGTATATATTTTAGTGCCGCGCACCTTAATTACATGTACGAATGAGATGGTCGTGTGTCAATCCGTTCTAGATCGCTACCACCTTAGTTGAGAATCGAACAGTTTTGTTAATAGCTTCACCTATCAATGGATACCGAGAGTCAAGCCAGGTATATCGGGGGATAATCCGCTGAGTAGTATTGGCGATAGGCACCTTTATTGACGGATTGAACTTTAAAATAGAGCGTCACGCCGTTTGAGAACGCTGCCAATTTCTATAAAGTCAAACGTTTTATCAACGGCCTTCGCCTCCGAACTAATAATCCGCTGAATAGAGAATTTGACTTCGTGTTCAGAGAAAGAAATAAGTATACATATCAATGACTTAACTTCGCCTTAACTTCATGAATGAATTAGAGGATTGATGGCCAAACCGCTCGAGCACGTTGCCATTCTTTTTCAGATTTGGAAGGATAAGTCAATAGCTTCAACTATCCTATGAATCCGGAAGTCAAATCAGGAAATCCAGGAGTAAAATCCGCTGTAGAGTATTTACAATAGACACCCTAATTCACGGCAAGAGTGTTAAAGTACAGTGTCAAACCGATGTAGAACGTTCCGAATTGGTATTGAGTCAAACTTTTCACCGAAGGTCTTACATTCCGAAAAACTGGCACCCCTTATGGTGGGTATAGCTTCGTATGCAGACAAGCCAATTTGTATCCATTTTAGTGATGGGCACCATAATTTCGTGCATGGATTAGAAGAACGGGAGTCAAACCGTTGGGGAACGTGACCAACTTCTTTGGGATTCGGACGGCTAAGTCAGTAGCCTCACCTATCCTATGACATCGAGTGCTAAACGCGGTATTACTGTAGAAAATCCGCTGAACAGTATTGACAATAATTACCTTAACTCACGGTACAATAATGAAGTAGAGAATCAATACGTCGAGAACATTACGAATTGGTACAAATTATTACTATTTACCCAGTACCTGACCTTCTTAAAACCAAACTCGCTACAGAGAGGGCCATGCTTTGTGCTCACGGAAGCAAACTAGTAGAAATCTTAGCAGACGGACACATTTTTCATGTGTGAATAGGAAGATCGAGAGTCAATCCGTCCGAAAACGGGACCACACTCTTCGAGACTCGAACTCCTTATTCAATAGCTACAAGTATACTGTGTTTTCGAAGGTCACACCTGGTATTCCGGGAGTAAATTCGCTGTATAGTATTAAAAATAGACACCTCATTTCACATTTTGAATATTAAAGCCGGCGGTCAATCCGCTGAAGAACATTACCTATTCCTGTAGGATTAAACTTCTTACAGATCGACTTGTCCTCCGAAAGACTGACCCGCTATATCGACAGGATAGCACCGTGATCAGAGGTTCGAACTAGCATACATTTTAGAGACGTGTACCTTAATTTCATGCATGAATTAGAATATCAAGTATCAAACCGATCGAGGTCAATAACATCTTTTGTGAGAGACGAACGGCTTAGCCAATACCTTCACATGTGTACTGATTCGTAAAGTCAAGCAGGTACTGCGGGAGTAAGTGCGCCGAACAGTTTTGGCAATAGATACCTTAATTCACAGTTTGAATATTAATGTACAGCATGAATACCTTTATGAAATCAAGCAAATGGTGTAAAATCAATCGTTTCACCGAAGACCTTACCTGACGCAAAACTAACCCGCTGTGTCTAGAGTATATCATCGTGATCAGAGGAACAAATTAGAATCCGTTTTAGTGACCATATTTTCATGCATGAATTGAAAATTCGAATGTCAAACCGTTCCAGTGCGCTACCATCATCATTAAGATTCATACGGCTCAGTCAAGAGATTCACCTATCCTGCGACACCGAGAGGCAGACCAGGAATCCCTGGAGTAAATCCGCTGAACAGTATTGTCAATAGACACCATAATTCACGGTTTGAATAGTAAAGAAGGACGTCAATCCGTTTGAAATCGTTGCCAATTCGTGTAAAGTCAAACACTTTACCAATGGCCTTACGTTCGGAGAAGGAATCACGCCATTTCGAGAGTATAACTTTCGTGTTCAGAGAAAAGAATAAGTCTCATTTTCTATGATAGGCATCGAAGGTTCGTGTATGAAATAAAATATCGTGTGTCAAACCGTTCGATAACTTTACCACCTTCTTTGAGAGTAGAATTGCTACGTCAATAGCTTCACCTGTCCTGTAATACCAAGATTAAGGCCAGATATTCCGGTATTAAATCCGCTGTACAGTATTGGCAATAGACAATTTAGGTCACGTAATACGTATTAACGTACAGAGTCAATCCGTTGAAGAAATTTACTTGTTTGTATATTATCAAACATGTTACAGTATGCCTCACACCCCGAGAACCAAAAACACAGTGTCGAGAATATAACTTCGTGTCCAGAGAAACAAATTGGGATACATTCTCGTGACGGGCGCCTTAATTTCATGTACGAATTAGATGGTGGCGAGGCAAACTCATCCAGAACGATCCCAGCTTCTTTGAGAGTGGCACAGCTGTGTCAATAGCTTCACTCTTCTTGATATTCCGAGAGTCGAACCAGTTATTCCGGGAGTCTTTCCGCTGCACAATATTGGAAAATCGTCAACTTACTTCATGACTTGAATATTAAAGTAGAGCGCAAGACCGTTGTAAACTTCAAATATGCGCATAGAATCAAACTTCTTCCCGAAGGCTTTACCTACCGAGTAGTCCAACCCGCTCTAGGGACTGCAGTGCTTAGTTATCATAGAAACATGTAAGTTGACATTTTAGAGGCGCGCCCCTTAATTTCATGTATGAATTAGAAGATCAGGGGCCAATCCTTTCCAGACCGTTACCACCTTCTATGACAAATGATCAGGTAAGTCAATAGCTTCACATATCCTGTTCTTCCGATTGTTATTGCAGTATCCCTGGAATATAACCGCTGAAGAGTATTGGCAATAGGCACCTTAATTAACGGCTGAATATTAAAGCGGATTGACAATCCGTTGTCGAACGTTAGCTATTGCTATGGAGTCAAACTCCTTGCCGATAGCCTTTCCTTCGGTGAAGAAAACCTGCAGCTTCGAGAGTATCGCTCCGTGTTCATAGAACGAAATTATTATTCATTTCAGTTACGGGTGACATAACTTCATGTATGAATTAGACAATCGTGTTGTAAATCTCTCGAGAATGTTGCCACCTTGTATGAGAGACAAACTGCTAAGTCAATAACTTCAACTATCCTGCAATTCCGAGGGTCAGACCAGGTAATCCGGGAGTATATACGTTGAACAATATTGGCAATAGACATCTTAGTTCACGGTATGAATATTAAAGTACTGAATCAATACTTTGTTGAACATTACCTATTTGCATAGTGTCAAACATTTTATCGATGGCCTTTCCTTCCAAGGGCCAAACTCGCTGTATCGAGGGTATATCTTTGAATTCAGAGAAACATACTAGTATACACTTTAGTCACGGCACCGTTAGTTTCATCTATGAATTAGGAGATTGACCGTCACTCCGTTCCTGAACGTTACGGCCTCCTCAGAAATTCGATCAGATAGGTCAGTAGTTTCGGCTTTTCTGTTATTCCGAAAGATAATCCTTGTATTCCGGGAATAAATCCGCTGAACTGCAGAGGCAATAGACTCCTCAATTCACGGTATGGTCATTAAAGTAGAGAGTTATACCGTCGGTGAACATTACCAATTGTTTTAGAGTCAAACTTTTAACCGAAGGCCGTACCGTCCGAGAAAATAACCCGCGTCATCGATAGTATAACTTGGAGTTCAGAGAATCAAAGTAGTACATATTTTAGTGACCGATGCCTTAATTGCGCATATCAAGAAGGTTGTGCATCACAGCATTCCAGAAATTTATCACCATTTTTGGCAACCGCACAGCTATATCAACAACTTCACCTATCCTGTGGTTCCCAGAGTTTAACAAGATATTCCAGTAGTATATCCGCTCAACACTATTGGCAATAGGCACTATAATTTACAGTATTAAGTATTAAGCTGGAGAATCAAGCTGTCGGTGAGCATTACCAGCTGTTACAAAGTCATTCTTTTTCTCCGAGCACGTAACCCTCCGTGAACCTACTCCTCTGTAGCGAGTGTCTTACTGGTTGTTCACGGAAACAAATTAGAGGATATTTTATTTCACGTACACCATATTTTTGTGTATAAATATCAGAATCGAGAAGCAAAGCAATGGAGAACATTACCACCTACTTGTAAGCCTCGCACGGCTTTGTCAATAGCTTCATATATCCTATTATTCCGAAAGTCAAGCCAGGTATTCCGAGAGTAAATTCGCTTATAATTACTTGCAACAGACACATTAATTCATGGTATGAAGTTTAATGAAGAGCGTTAGATAGTTGTAGCACGTTACCTATTCATGTAGAGTTAAACATTGTACCGCAGGCCATACCTTCCGAAAATCTAATCCACTGTATCGAAAGTATAACTCCGTGTAAAGAGAAACATATTAGTATACATTTTAGTCACAGGCATCTCAATATCATTTATGAAATAGAAAATCGAGGGTCAAACAGATTGAGTCCGTTACCACCTTCCTTGATGGCCCATCGGCTAAGTCAATAGCTTCTCCTATCCCGTGATTACGAGAGTCGAATCTGGTTCTCCAGTAGTAAATCCACTGCACAGTATTGGTAATAGAAGCGTTAACTCACGGTATATGCACTAAACAAATGAGTCAAACTGTTTGAGATTTTTACGCATCGGAATAACGTCATATTCCTTACCGGATTCCCTACCTTCCAAGAACATAAGCTGCTGTATCGTGGGTATAACTTCGTGTTTACATACCATTATGATTTCGAGAGCCAAGCCTAGTATCCCAGGTGCAAATCCATTGAAATATTAGCAATAGACACCTTAATTCACGGTATGAATATTAAAGTAGCGCGTCAATATGGTTGGTAACTGTGGCTACATATGTACGTACAAACTTGCTACAGAATGCCTTACCTCCCGAAAAACTAACTCGCTGTATAGAGAGTACAGCACCGCGTTCAGAGGTACGAACATGTATACAATTTAGGGACGAGCACCGTAATTTCATGCATGAATTAGAAGATAGTCAAGCCGTTCGAGAACGTTACGAATTCCAACAAACGTCAAACATTTTACAGAAGGCATGCCCGCCCGAGAAGCTAACTCGTCGTATCGAGAATATAGCTTCGTATTGAGATAAACACATTTGTATATATTTTAGTGACGGCACGTCAAATCTGTGTGTGAGTCAGAATATCGATAGTCAAACCGTCCGAGAACGATACCATATCTATTGAGAGTCGCATGGCTACGGCAATAGCTTCAACTTTCCTGTGATTTCGAGAGGTAAACCATGTATTCCGGGAGAAAATCCCCAGAACAGTATTGGCAATAGATACCTTAATTCACGGCTTGAATATTAAAGTAAAGCGGCAATCCCTCTGAGAATGCTGCCAAATGGTGTAATGCAAACGTTTTACCGAAGTTCATACCATCCGAAAAGCTAACCCGCTGTATCGAAAGTATAACTTCGTGTTCAGACAAAGAAATTTGTATTCATTTCAGTGACGGCACCTTAAATTCAAGTATGAATGGGAAGTTCGAGTGACAACGCTTCCACCATCTTTGAATGTCGAACGACTGAGGCAACAGCATTGCGTATTCTGTGTTTCCCTGAATCAACCCAGGTATTCCGGGCGTAAATCGAATGAAGATTATTGGCAATGCATTCCTTAGCTCACGGTTTGAATTTTAAAGTATGGTGTCAAACCGATTGAGAGAGATACCAATTGCCATAAAGTCAAACGTTTTACCGAAGGCCATACTTTCCGAGAACCTCACCCGCTACATCGAGAGTATAACTTCGTGTCGAGAGAAACACATTAGCATACGTTTTAGATACGGGCACCATTATTTCGTGCATGAATTAGAAGATCGAGTGTCAAACCGCTCGAGAAAATTGCCTCCTTCTATGATAGACGAACGGCTACGTCAATTTCATATTGCAATTCCCTGCAATTCCGAGAATCAAACCAGGTATACCAGGCGTAAGTCCGCTACACAGCATTGACAATAGACACCTTAATTCACGATTTGAGTATTCAGGTAGGCCGTCAAACCATTTGAGAATGTTACCAATTGCTACAATGTCAAACACTTTTCCAATTACCATACCCTCCGATATACTAAACTGCTCTACCTAGAGTATATCATCGTGTTCAGAGAAAGAAGTTAGTATTGAATTCAGTGACATTTCATCACCTATTCTGGGATGCCGAGTGTCAACCGAGGCTTTCTAGGTGTGCATCCGCTGTACAGCATTGGCAATAGACACCTTAATTCACGGTATGACTATTGAAATATAGCGTCAAGCAGTGATAGAACGTTACATATTGTACTCTACAGAGGCATATCTTCCACCGAAACCCTATCGCACCGAGAAGCTATCCGCCGTATCGGGCGCATAACTTCGTGTTCAGAAACACAAGTTATTATACATTTTAGTGTGGGGCCACTTAATTTCAATCATCAAATAGAAGATCGTTTATGCAGCCGTTACAGAACGCTACCACCATCTTTGACAGTCAAGCATCTAAGACAGTAACTTCACGCACCCTGTGATTTCGAGAGTCGAACCAGGTATTCTGGGAGTAAATCCGCTGAACTGTAATGGTAATAGTATTATCAATTTACAGAGTCAAACGGCTGTGGAATGTTATCTATTGGAAGAGAATCAAACTTTACAGCGTGGGCCTTACTTTTCGCTAACATATCCCGCTGTATCGAGAGTATATCTTCGTGTTCAGAGAAGAAAATCAGTACACATTTTAGTGAGGCTGACCATAATTTAGTGTATATATGAGAAGATCCATGGCCAAACAGTTGCAGAACTTTGCGACTGTCTTAGAGATTCGAACGGGAAAATCAATAGTTCCACATATACTGTGATGCCGCGAGTCAAACCAGGTATTCCGGAAGTAGATCCGCTGTTCAGTATTGGCCTCATGCACCCTACTTCATGGTATAGATATTGAAGTAAAGTTCCAAAACTTTGTGGATCGTTACTTACTGCTATAGAGTCAAACCTTTCACAGAAGGCCTTACCATCGCGTAGCTAGCCTGCTCCATCGAGAGTATATCTTCGTGATCAGAGATATAAATTGGTATACATTTTCGTCACTGGTACCATAATGTCATATGTGAATTTGATGATCCAGGATCAAGCCGTTCGAGAACGTGACCACCTTCCTTTAGATTCGAACAGCTAACAAAATAGCTTCTTTGAGAGTCGAACGGCCAAGTATCTTCCCCTATCTTGTGACGTCGAGAGTCAAACCAGATATACTGGGAGTAAATCCGCTCTACGGTATTGCCATTATACACCCTACTTCCAGGTACAAATATTGAAGTGCAAAGTCAAACCACAGTAGAACAATACCTATTGGTATAGAGTCATACCTTTTACCAAAGACCTTACCTTCCTAGAAGCTAATCCGATCGAAAGTATAACATCGTATTTAGTGGTACAAATTACAGTACATTGTAGCAACGGGCACCATAAATTCATGTATGAATTAGAAGGCCGAGAGGCAAACTGTTCGAGAACGATACCACCTCCTTTTTTAGTCTAACGACGACATCAAAAATTTCACCTATTCGATGATTCCCAGCGTCAAATGACGTGTTCCTGGAGTATATCTGCTGAACATTATTGGTAATAGTCACCTTAATTCACAGCTTGGATGTTAAAGTAGAGCGTCAAACCGTTTGTTATCGCTACCAGTTTACATAAAATCAAACGTTTTTCCGAAGGTCGTCCTTCCGCGAACCTCACCCGCTTCACCGAGAGTATATCTGCGTGTTCTGAGAATGAAATTAGTGAACATTTTTGCATCTGGGGCCATATTTTCATTCTGAATAGGAGGATCAAGTGTTAACCGATCGAGAACGTTACCAGCTTCTTTGAGGGACGAACGCCTATGTCAATAGCTTCAGCCATCCAGTGATTTCGGGCGGCAACCCGGGAAATCCGAGGGTAAGTCCGCTGAAGAGTACTGGCATTCGACATCCTATTTCAGGCCATAGATATTAATGTACAGAGCCAAACGGCTCTAGGATTGTAGCTTTTGCTATAAAGTCAAACTTTTTACGGTAGGCCTTACCTTACTTGGGCGTATCCCGCTGTATCGGTAGTATAACTGCGTGATCAGAGAAGAAAATTAGTCGGGCATAGCAATTTCATGAATGAATTAGAAGATCGTGGGTCAAACCTAGCGAGAACGTTAACACCTTCATTGAGAATAGAACGGCTAAGTCAATACCTACTCCTATCCTGAGATTCGAGAGCCAAAGTATGTTTTCCGGGAGCAAATGCGCTGTAGAGGATTGGCAATAGACACTCTGATCCACGGTATAAATGTTAATGTACAGACAGAAACCATTCCGCAACCACGCCCTTTGGTATACAGACAAACTTCATGTCTAAGGCCTTACCGTCCGTGAACATAACTCGCTGTATCGAGATTATAACTCCTTGTCCAGAGGATCAAATTAGTATACATTTTTGACACGGTCACCTTAATTTCATATATGAATTAGACGGTAATGTGTGAAAACGATCAAGAACGTTACCACCTGCTCTGAGAGACGAACGGATAAGCCAATAGCTACACCTTTTGTGTCACAACGAGAGTAAAATCACGTATTTTGGGAGTAAATCCGCTATACAGTAGAGGCAATAAACTCCTCATTACACGGTTTGACTATTAATGTATAGAGCAAAACCGTCGAAGAACATTACCAATTGTTATAGAGTCAACACGTGTACACAAGGTGTGACGTTACTAGAACTTAACCCGCTATATCGAGACTATGCCTTCGTTGATCAGAGAACCAAATTAGTATACATTTTAGTGACGGGCACCTTAATTTCATCTATGAATTAGAAGATCGAGTGTCAAACTGTTCGAGAGCGGTAAAATCTTCAATGGGAATCGAGCTGATGTGCCAATAACTTCACCTATCCTTGTGATTCCGAGAGTCCAGCCTGGTATTCGAGGAGTAAGTCCACTGGCAGTATTGGCAATAGACACCTTAGTTTACGGCATAAATAGTAATATAGAGATTCGAACGAGCGTGGATCGTGACCTACTTGTATACGGTCAAACTTTGTACCGGTTACCTTACCCTCAGAAAGCCTAACCCGCTGTAGCGCATATCCCGCATAATATGCGCGGAAAGAAATTAGTAGACATTTTACCGAATGAACACGACATGTTCGAGTATAAGTATCAACATTGACAGTCAAACCGTTCGAGAACGTTACCACATTCTGTGAGAGACAAACGGCTAAATGTCCAGCTTCACCTATCCGGAAATTCCAAGAGTCTGATCAGGCATTCCGACAGTAGATCCGCTGTACATTATTGGCCTTACACACCCTATTTCACGGTATAGATATTGAAGTACAGATCCTATACTTGGTGGAACGTTACATATTGCTATAGAGTCAAACCTTTCACAGAAGGCCTTACCATCGAGAAGCTTACCTGCTGCATTGAGAGAATAACTTCGTGATCAGAGATAGAAATAAGTAAATATTTCAATGGCGGGTACAGTAATTTCTTGAATGAATTAGAAGATTAGGTGTCAAATCGTTCGCGATCGTTACCACCTTCTCTGAGCGTTGAACGCCTGAGTCAATAGCTGCAGCTATAAATATGTTTCCGAGGGTCAAGGCTTGTATTCCAGGTGTATCTTCGTTGTACAGCATTGGCAATGGACACCTTGTTTCCCGATTTGAATATTAGAGTAGAGAGTCAACCCTCCGGAGAACAATACCAATTGGAACAAAGTCATTCGTTTTAACCTGTAACTTAAATTCCGAGAACTCAAGCCGTTTTAGCGATTGCCTTGCTTCGGATTCACAGGAACGTAATAGTAGACACTTTAGCAGACGCGCACCTTATTTTCATGGAAGGGTAGATTATTCGGGTGACAAATCTTTCGAGAATGTTCCCACCTTCATTGGGAATCATACATCGAAGGAAATAGATTCACCTATCCTGTGATTCCGAGAGTCCCATCAGGTATATCAGGAGTATATCCACTGTACAGTAATGGCAGCGGACACTTTAATTCACAGATTATATATTAACGAAGGTCGTCAATCCGTTTAAAAACGTTACCAATTGGATAACGTCATACTCCCTACCAGATACCTTACCCTCAAGAAGCTAACGCGCTGATCGAGGGAATAACATTTTGTTCGGAGAAGAAAATTTGTATACATTTTAGTGACGCGCACCTTAATTTCATGTATCAATTAGAATATCAAGTGTCAAACCGTTCGAGAACATTTCCACTTCCCTTGTCAGTCGAACGGTTAAGCCTACAGCTTCACCTATCCATGAATTCCTAAAGTCGAACGAGGTATCCTGGGACAAAACCCGCTGTACAGTATTGCCAATGGACACCTTAATTCACGGTATGAATATTAAAGTCGAGAGTCAAGCAATCGTCGAACAATAGCAGTACGTATTAAGCCATTCTGTTTACCGAATACCTTACGTTCCGAGAACCTAATAGGCTGTCGCGAGTGCCTTGATTATTGTGCCCGGAGACAAATTGATAGACATGTTAGCGGACGGACATCATGCTTTTGTGTATAAATATTGACACCGAGGACCAATGCGACCGAGAACGTTACTAACTTCCTTGAGGGCAGCACGGCTAAGTCAACTGCTTCACATATCCTGTGGTTCCGTAAGTCAATCGAGAAATTCCGGGAATAATCGCGCTGTAGAGTATTGGCAATTAATTCGAGGAGTAAATACTAAAATAGAGCGTAAAACTGTTTGTGACGTTCCCAGTTTTTATAAAGTCAAACGTTTTACCAATGGACTTACCTTCTGCGAAAATAACCCTCTTCACCGACAAAATAACGTGTTCAGAGGATCAAATTAGTAAACAGTATAATGACGAGGATCATAATTTCATGTATGAGTGAGAATATCGAGCGACAAACAGATCGAGAGCGATACCACCCTCCTTGAGCGTCGCACGGCTAAATGAATAGCTTCACCCAGCCTGCGATTCCAAGAGCCGAACCAGTTATTGCGAGAGTAAATGGGCTGAACTGTATTTGCGCCAGACACCTTAATCCGCGGTTTGCATATTAATGTAGAGCGTCAAGCGGTTTGAGAGCGTTACCAATTGGCTTAAAGTCAAAGGTCTCACCGATGACCTTACCCTCCGAGAAATTAAGCCTCCGTATCGAGAGTATAACTTCGTGTTCAGAGAAAGAAATTAGTATTCATTTCAGTGTCGGTCATCTTATCTTCAGGAATGAATTATAAGATAGAGGTTCAAACCATTCGAGATCGTTACCGCCTCTGTTGCGAAGGGAACGGCTATGTCAATAGCTTAACCAATCCTGTGATCCCGAGTGTCAAACCAGGTATCCCGGAACTGAATCCGCTGTACAGTATTGGCATCAGCCACCTCAATTCAGGGCGTGACTATTAAGATAGAGAGTCAAACCGGCGGAGATCATTATCAGTTCGCATAATGTCATTCCTTTACCGAATTCCAGACCGTCCGAGAATCTAACCCGCAGTAGAGATTGTCATGCACAGTGCTCACGGAAACAAATTACTAGACATTATAGCAGAGGCACACCTTATTTCGAAATATGAATTAGAATATCGAGGGTCAAACGGTTCGAGAACGTTACCACACTCTTTGATAGACTATCGGCTAAGTCAATAGCTTGACCCATTCCAAGAGCCCAAATGTCAAGCCATGTATCCCGGGAGTGAATCCTCTGGAAATTATTGCCAATTAACACCGCAATTCACGGTTAGAATGTAAAAGTAAAGCGTCAAACCATTTTATTGCATTGGAAGTTGGAGTAAAGTCAAACGTTTTACAAAAGGCCATACCTTCCGCGAACCTCAGCGCATTCACCGAAAGTACAAGATAGTGTTCAGAGAACGCAATTAGTATTCATTTCAATGATGGGCACCCTAACTTCATGTATGTGTTACAATATCGAGGGTCAAACCGCTCAAGAAAGGTTACACATTCTTTAGGTGTCAAACGGCTAAGTTAACAGCTTTAACTATCCTGCGATTCAATAAGTCAAATCAGATAGTCCGCGTCTAAACCTTCCGTACATTATTGGCATCAGACACGCAATTTCACGGTATGAATATTAAACTATACAGTCAAACCGTTGTAGCACGATACTTATTGGGATACAGTAAAACTATTCACAGAAGGCCATACCTTCGATAAGCTAACCCGCTGTATCGAGATTATATATTCGTGTTCAGCGAAGCAAATCAGTATACATTTATCACACGCGCACGTTAAATTCAAATATAAATTAGAAGATCGAATGTCAATCCGTTTGAGAGCATTACCAGCATACTTGTGGGTCGCACAGCTAATTGAATATCTTCATCGACCTGGGGATACTGAGAGTCAAATCAGATATTCCCGATGTCAATCTGCTGTACGCTACTGGCAATGGACACCTTAATTGTAGGTTTTAATATTTAAGTATAGCGTGAAACCGTTTGAGAACGTTTCCTATTGGCTTAAAATCAAACGTTCTAGCGTACCCCTAACCCTCCCAGAACCAAACCCGCTGTATCGAGAGTACAATTTCCTGTTCAGGGAAGCGCATTAGTACACATGTTAGTGTCGACACCCTAAAATTAATGTATGAATTAAAATATCGACGGTCCATCTGTTGGACATCGTTACCACCCTCATTATGAAATCGAACTGCTAGGTCAACAGCTTCAACCATCCTGTGATTCCGATAGTCAAATCAAGTATTCCACGAGTGAGTCCGGTGCTCAATAATGGAACTATACATCTCAATTCACGTTATGAATATTAAAGTAGAGCGTCAAACCGTTTGAAAATGTTACCAATTGGTATACCGTCATACCCTATAACAGAGGCTTCTCTTTCCGAAAATATATCCCGCTGAATCTTGGGCATAACTTCGTGTTCAGAGAATCAAATTAGTAATCATTTCAGTGACGGGCTCGTTAATTTCATCTATAGATTAGAAGACCGAGGGTCAAACCGATCTAGAACGTTACCCCCTTGTTTCAGAGTCGACCGGATAAGTCAGTAGTGTCACGTATCCTGTGATTCCGAAAGTCAAACCAGGAAATCCGAGGCTAAATGCGCTGAAGTGTATTGCCAAGAGACACCCTAATTCACGGCTTGAATAGTAAATTAGAGCGTCAACACGCTGGGGGCATTGCTAATTGGGATAAAGTCAAGCAGTCTTCCGATGGCCTTACATTTAGAGAATCTATCCCGCAGTTTCGATTGTATTACTTCGCGTTCAGGGAATGAAATTAGCGATCATTTCTGTGACGGGCTCCGTAGTTTCATGTATGAATTAGATGATCGAGGGACAAACAGATAGGGAAAATTGCCACCTTGTTTGAGACTAGAACGGCTAAGTCAACAGCATCACATATCGTGTGATTCCGAAAGTTAAACCAGATATTCCGGCAGTAAATGCGGTGTTCAGTATTGGCATTGTATACCTCAATCCACAGTTTGAATATTAAAGCTGTCCTTCAAGCCGTAGTAAAGCGTTACCTATTAGTGAAGGGTCAAACTTCATACAGAATGCCTTACCGTTCGAAATCCACTTTATCTGGAACATAACACTGCGTCCAGAAAACGTAATTAGTATACATCGCAATGACGCGCCCCCTATCTTCTTGTATTGGTCAGATGATCGAGGGTCCTACCGCTCGGGCACGTTGCTAGCTTCTTTGAGAATCGTGAGGCTACGTCGACAGCTTCACCGATCCTGTGAATCTGAGAGTCCAACCAGGCATTCTGGGAGTAAATCAGCTGTATACTATTGCCAAATGGAGGCCTTATTTCACGGATTCAATATTAAAGTAGGGCGTCACATTGTTTGAGAACGTTTCCAAATGGTAAAGAGCAAAAGTTTTTACAGGAGACTGTAGTCTCCGCGCACCTAATCCGCTATACAAGGAGTATAACTTCGTGTTCAGAGATGTAAATTAGTATACGTTTTTGTGGCGGACATCTTAATTTCATTCATGAATTTGAGGATCGAGGTGCAAACTGGTCCAGAACGATACCATCATCTTCCAGAGTCGCACCGCTATGTCAATAATTTTACGTATCCTGCGATTCCGAGAGCCACACGAGGTATACCTGGAGTAAATACACTGATCAATATTGGCTATACACAGCTTAATTCACGGTATGAGTACTAAAACAGTGCGGCAAACCGATGGCGAACGTTACCAATTGTTATAAAGTTAAACGGTTTACCGAAGGCCGTACCTTCCGTGAACCTCAACTGCAACATCGAGAGAGTAACTTCGTGTTCAGTGGATCAAATTAGTTAACATTTTAGTGACGGGGTCCTTAACTTCATTATGAATAAGTAGATTAAGTGTCAAACCGTTTGAGAACGTAATCTGCTTCCTTGACATTAGCAGAGCTAAGTGAATATCTGCACGTAACCTGTGATTCCGAGTGTAAAACCAGGAATTCCTGCAGTAAATCCGCTAGAAAGGATTGGCAATAGGCACATAAATTCGCGGATTGAATATTAAAGCTGCGCGACAAATCATTGTAGAACCTTACCTATTCCTATGTAGTAATTCTTTTTAACCAGACCCTTACCTGCCGAGAAGCCTAACCAGCTGTAGGGAGTGTCTTGCTTACTGTTCGCGCAAAAACAAATCAGTAGGCATTTTGACAGTGAGAAACCTTATTTTCATGCTTAAGGAGCAAAATCGTGAGACAAACCGTTGAAAAACGTTACCACCTTTCTTGAGAGTCGCACAGCCAATCTAATAGCTTCACCTATCCTGTGATACCAATAGTAAAACCAGGTTTTCGGGGATTAAATCCGCAGTATATTATTGGATGTAGACATGCTAGTTGACGATATAAATACTAACGTACAAAGTTGTAGAAAACTACTTATTGGTATGGTGTCAAACATTTTACCGAAGGACTTACCTTCCGACATACAAAAACGCTGCATCGAGAGTATAACTTCGCGTCCAGAAAAACAAATTAGCATAGATTTTATTGACGTGCACCTTAATTTCATGTATGTCTTAGAAGACGGAGCGTCAGGCTGTTTTACGACGTTGCCACCATCTTTGAGAGTCGAACAGATTCGCCAATAGCTTCACCTATCCTGCGATTCCTAGATACAGACCAGGTATTCCGCGACTTATCCCGCAGTACAGTATTGGAATTAAACACGGTATTCCACAATATAAATATTAATGAGCAGAGATAATCTATTGTAGAACGCTACCTATTGCTATAAACTCAAACTGTTTACAGAAGTCCTAACCTAGCGAGAACCTATTCCACTGTATCTAGAATATAACTTCGAGTTCAAGTACGCAAATTCGTATATATTTTAGTAACGGCACCGTTAATTTCATGTGTGAATTTGACGATCGAGCGTCAAACCGATCGAGAACGTTGCCACCTTCTGTAATACAGGAACGGCTAAATGAATATCTTCACCTATCCTGAGTATCCGAGAGTCATACTAGGTATCCCTGGTGCAAACTGTCTAAACATTATTGGCAAAAGACACTTTAATTCATGGATTGAATATTAAAGTAGAGCGTCAAATACCAATTGGTATTAAGTCAATCGTATTATCGAAGGCCTGACCTTCCGCGAAACTCACCGGCTTCGTCGAGTGCATAACTTCGTGGTCACGGAAGGAAATGAGTGTTCATTTCAATGACGAACACCTTAACTTCGTGTATGAATTAGAAGACCGATGTTCAACCTGTTCGAGAACGTTACCACTTTCTGTGAGAGACGAAGCAATAGAATCACCTATCTCATGATTCGGTGGGTCAAACGAAGTACTCCGGGACTAATTGTCCCGTGCAATATTGGAAATATGCTCCATAGTTCAAGGTATGAATATTAAGTCATACCGTCAAGCCGTTATAGAACATTACCTAATCGTATACAGTCAAAACATTTACCGAAGGTCCTACATTCCGAGAACATAACCCGCAATAAAGAGAGCATGACTTCGTGGTTAGAGAAGCATATTATTATACGTTTTAGTGACGGACACCTTAATTTCATGTATGAAGAAGAAGATCGATCGTCAAACGTCTCGAGAACATTACCACTTTCTATGAGTGTCGCACGGCTAAGTCAAGAGCTTCACATATCCCGTGATTGCGGCCTCAGATTACTGTTCGAATTTTATTGGACAGAGTCAAACCGTTGCAGAACAATACATACGGGTATAGAGTCAAATGCTTCACTCAGGACCATACCCTCCGAAGAAATGCTGTATCGAGAGTATAACATAGTGTTCAGTGGGACGAATTAGTTGACATCCTATTATCCCGCTCCTTAATTTCATGCATGATTTAGAAGGTCGAGGATCAAACCGTCGGAGAACGTTGGCGCCTTCTTTAACTGTGGAAAGGATAAGTCATTCGTTTCACCTACCCTGTGAATGCCGTGAGTCAAGACACGTATTCCGGGGGAAAATGCGCTGAACTGTATTGGCGTTTGATACCGTATTTCACTGCTTGAATATTACAGTAGGGGGCCAAACCATTTCAGAACGCTACCAATTTGTATCGAGGAAAACCCTTTACCGGAAGCCTTTCCTGCGGTGAATCTAACCTACTGCACCAAGATTATATCGTGTTCAGTGGAATATATTACTATAGATTTTAGTGACGGGCTCCTTAATTTCATGGGAGGCATTGGAAGGTTGAGTGTCAAACCGTTCGAGAACGCTACCACATTATTGAAGAATCGAACGGCTGAGGGAATAGTCTCACCCCATCCCGAGATTCCGAGAGTCAAACTAGGTATTGCGCTTGTAAATCGGCTGAACTGCATTTACAATTGACACGTTATTTCACCGTTTGAATACTAAAGTAGAGCGACAAAACGCGGGGCGGTGGGCGGTGGCGTTTCAATTGGATTAATGTCAAACGTTTTATGAAAGACCTTACTTTCCGCGAAAATCAGGGGCTTGTCGAGAATATAAGTTCATGTTCATAAAAAGAAATTAGTATTCATTTCAGTGACGGGCACCTTGATGTCATCTATGAGTCAGAAGATCGGCTATGTCAATAGCTTCACCTATCCTGTGATACAGAGAAGCTTACCAGGTATTCGGGAAGTAAATTCGCTGAACAGCATCGGCAACAGTCACCTTAATTCCCGGTATGATATTAAACGAAAGCTCCAATCCATTTGAGAACGTTACTAATTTGTATCGAGTCAAGTCTTTCACCGAAAGCATCACCTGCGGTGAATCTAACACGCTGTATCGGGAGTTTACCATCGTGTTCAATGGAATAAAAAAGTATAAATTTTAGTCACGGGCACCTTATTTTCATGAATGAATTCGAACATGGGGTGTCAAACCGTTGGAGAACGTTACCGCCATGTTTGAGATTCGAACGGCTATGCCGATAGCTTCACCTATCGTTCGATTTTCAGAGTCAATCCAGGTATCGCGGGACTAAACCCGCTGCACAGTGTTGCCAGTAGACACCTTAATCCACGGCATCAATAGTAAAGTACAATGTCAAGCCGTTGCAGAACGTTACCTGTGAGTGTAGGGTCAAACTTCCTACAGAATGCCTTGCATTACGAGTAACTAACCCGCTGTATCGGAGTATAACACCGAGTTCATAGGTACAAATTAGTACACATTTTAGAGCCGGGCACCTTAATTTCATGCATGAATTAAAAGGTCGAGGGTCAAGCCGCTCGAGAACGTTACTTCCTTCTGTGAAACCCGAACGGCTAAGTCAATAGTTTCATCTATCATGTGAATCCGAGAGACAAGTAAGGTGTTCCGGGAGTAAGTCCGCTGAAAACTACAGGCAATAGACACATCAATACGTGGTATGTATATTATGGAAGAGAATCAATCCCTCGGGGTACATTTACCAGTTGGTATAAAGTCCTTCTTTTCCCGAATACTTTACCTTCTCCGAAACTAACCCGCTCTATCATGTGTATTTCTTCATGTTCAGAGAATCAAGTTCCGCAACGTTACCACCCTCTTTGAGGGTCGAACGGCCAGGTCAATAGCTTCACTTGTCCTGCGACTCTGAGAGTCAAATATGGTAATCCGGGAGTAAATCGGCTGAATAGTATTGGCGGTGACACCATAATTCAGTGTATGTACATTATGGTGGAGCGTCAATCCGTTTGAAAATGATAACAATTGCTATAGAGTCAAACGCTTTACTGAAGAACTTACGCTCCGAAAGCCTGTCGTGCTGTACCGAGAGTATGACATGGTGTTCAAACGAACAAATTGGTATACATTTTATTGACGGACACCTTAATTTCATGTACGAATTGGAAGATCGAGTGTCAAACTGTTCGAGGACGTAACTACCTTCGTTGAGATAGGCACTGCTACGTCAATAGATTCAACTATCCTGTTATTTCGAGTGTCAAGCCAGGTATTCCGGCAGTAAAGCCGCTGTTCAGTACTGGCAGTAGACACCTTAATTCACAGTATGACTATTAAGATAAAGAGTCAAACCGTGAGTGTCAATACCAATTGATATA
>NW_027471245.1:0-27537 GCF_051020765.1 Lasioglossum baleicum
GCCAATATTGATTTATGCTGCTTCTTATTTTATATGATTCTCGTTATTCGTACCACGCTTACAGCGCGACACGAGTGGAGTGGTCTTGTAGTTGCGATCGGTATAACGTAGCGACACTGCTCTATGTGCTTCGTTAATTTCTTCAGCCATAATACTGTACCGTATGGATCTCTTCCCAGTCTTCCATTTATTTATACATGCTGTATACTTCGGTTATGCTATTTTCGATTTTTTCATAATTTCCAGTTTTTAAATTAAAAATTTCTATTTCTTAGTTAAAGTGCCTTTTCAATTGGATAAGTCTACATTAATGCAAATATTTTGTTCAATTTTCTGGTGTACAATATGATTGCCTAAATACAAACCTACGCTTCTGCAGCAACACGAATGGAGTGACCTTGTAGCTGCGTTCTGTAGGTCGGAGCTACTCGAATGTATGGTCTTTGTTAATTTCAATATACTCAAGTATACTCATACTTAGTACCGTAACCATTCATTCGCAGTATCCTCTTTACTTCTATGCATTTGTTCCCAATTTTTACTTTATTTATACATTCTGCAATTTACTGTCCTAATATTTTCGATTTTCTTCCAAATTTTCAATTTTTATTATAAGAAATTCTATTTCATAATAAAGGTGTCTTTGTAATATCTTGAATGTACGCTTATGTCATTTATTTGGTACATATTGCTATTTTATATGACTTTCTGTATGTGAACCTACGCCCCCGGACTAACACCACTGGCGTTGACTTGCAGTTGCGAACGCCAGATCGATGCGGCTCTGCTGGATGGTCTTTGTTTATTTCTTTATCCATAAGATTGTGCCGTATGCATTCTTCTGCAATTTTCCATTCATGTCTACATACTGCATTTTACTTTTATGATTTTTTCAATTCCTTACTTAATTCATAAATTTAAATACAAGGACCTGTATTCCTTAGTATATGCGCCTTTTGAATTTGTTGAGTTTATGTTTATGACAATATATTGTTAAGCTTTTTGTCATTTTGCACGGTTGCCTGTATAAGTACCTTCGGTGCTGTAGCGACACAGCTGAAGTGGTCTTGTAGATGCGAACGCCAGATCGAAGCGGCATACCGCATGATCTTCGTTAACCTTTTTAACCACTATATTGAACCGCATGCAATCGTTCGCAAATTTCTATTTACTTCGGCATACTTCAATTTACTCTTATGATTTTTCGACTTTTATCATAATTTCCAATTTTGATTTAAAAAATTGTATTTCTTAGGAAATCTTTCTTTGGAATTAGTTAAGTGTACGTTTATGATAATAGTTTGTTATGCCTTACGTTATTTTCTCATGGTGTGTATACGTAACTACAATGCCGGAGCGAGACGACTGGCGACGTATTGCAGTTGCGTAGAGCAGATTGGAGCGGCACTACTGGATGGACTTTGTTAATTTCTTTAAGCTTGATATAGTACCGTATGCATTTTTTCCCAGTCTTCCAATTATTTATGCAGACTCTTATTTATTGCATTGATATTTTCAATCTTCTTAAAAACTTTTAATCCATAGTCTAAAAATTTTTAATTTTCAGTGAAAGTGACTTTGGAATTAGATCAGTGTGCGTTTGTGACATCAGTTTCTTAATCCTATTGTTATGTCAGACGACTGTGTGTATAGGTACCTACGCTTCCGGAACAACACGACTGTTGTGATCTTCTAGGTGCGAGCGGCAAATCTGAACGGCACTGCTGGATGGTCTAAGATAATTTCCTTTGTCTTGAGGTTGTACCGTATGCATTTTTCCCAGTATTCCATTTATTTATGCATACTGTAATTAATTGCTGTGATATTTTCAATTTTTTTTTCCAAAATTTCAAATTTTTATTTTAAAAAATTGTATTTCTTAGTAAAAGTGCCGTTGGAATTAGATCAGTGTACATTGATGACTTCATTTTGTTAAGCATGTTGTTATCTCTTACGATTGTCTGTATACGTACCTTCACTTCCGGCGCGATGCGACTGGAGTGGTCTTGCAGTTGCCATTGGTACATCGGTGCGGCACTATGGATAGTCATGGTTAATTCCATCATCCTTCATTTTGTACCGAATGCATTTCTTCGCAGTCTACCATCATGTTATACATATTGCAATTGACTGTAACCATACTTTCGATTTTTCTCATAATTTCCAGTTTTTAATTTCGAAAAACGTATTTCTTAGTAAAAGTGTCTTTGGAATTAGATGAGTGTACGTTTATGACATAATTTTGTTAATCATACTGTTGTCTTATACGATTGTCTCTATACGTACCTACGCTTCCTGTGCGACTCGGCTGGAGTGGTCTTGCAGTTGCGAAAGGCAGATCGTCGCGGCATACTGGAAGACGCTCGTTTATTTCTTTAAACTTGATTATGTACCGTTGGCATTTTCCCCAGCTTTCCATTTTCTTATACATACCGTAATTTACAGTAATGATATGTCCCATTTTTTTTTCAAAACTTCAAACTTTTTGTTTTAATAATTACATTTTATAGGATAAGTGCGATCGAATTAGTAGAATGATTGTTTATGACAATATTTTGGTAAATTGATTGTTATTTTATAGGATTGTCTTTATATGCACATACACTTCCTGTAC
Organism: Lasioglossum baleicum; assembly: GCF_051020765.1. Taxonomy (NCBI): domain Eukaryota; kingdom Metazoa; phylum Arthropoda; class Insecta; order Hymenoptera; family Halictidae; genus Lasioglossum; species Lasioglossum baleicum. The sequence goes on from NW_027471245.1 coordinate 2,615, forward strand.
GACACGGCTGGAATTATGTTGTGGTTGCGTTCACATGATCGGAGCGACGCAGCTATATGGTCTTTGTTAATTTATTTAAACCCTATATTGTATCGTTTATATTCCTTCGCAGATTTATATTTATTTCTACATACTATATCTTACTGTTTTGATATTCTCCATTTTTTCTTTTCAAAATTTTCGATTTCTGGTTTTGGAAAAATTGTATTTCTTAATAAAAGTGCCTTTGGAATTATTTGTGTGTACGTTCATGACAATATTTTATTATGTTCTTGTGTATTTTATAGGATTGTCTCTATACGTATCTGCTTTTCCAGAGCGGCATGGCTCCTGTGGTCTTGTAGTAGCGTTCATTAGATCGGTGCGTGACTGCTGCATGGTCTTTGTATATATTTTTAACCATAATATTGTACAGTATTAATTCTGTCACAGTCATGTATTAAATTTCATACGCTGTAATTCACTCTTATGGTATGTTCGACTCGGCATAATTACAAATTTTAGTTTAGAGGTTTGTAGTTCTTAGTAAACGTGTCCTTGGAAATAGTTGAGTGAACATATATGAAAATTTTCTGTCAATGTCCTTGATACATTTTATGATTGTCTATTTGCGAACCTACGCGTCCGGTGCGACATGGCAGGCTTTGTTTCGTAGTTGTGTTCGCTAGATCGGAGTCACAGTGCCGCTAGGTCTTTGCTAATTTCTTTGACCATGATATTGTACCATTTGCAGTCCTTCTTTGTTTTCTGTTGATGTGTACATACTGTAATTTACTGTTTTAATAATTACGAATTCTTTCAAAATTCCACATTTTTAATATCAATCATTGTACATTTTATGAAACGTGTCTTCGGAATTAGTTGATTCCACGTTTATGACAACAGTTTTCTATATTTGTTGTTATTTTAAACGATTATGCGTGTACGCACCTACCCTTCCGAAGAGACACGGGTGGAGTTCTCGTGCAGTTGCGTTCGGAATATCGGACCGACACTACGGTATTATCTTCGTTAATTTCTCTAACCTTGATACTGTGCCCAATGCATTCTTTCGATATTCAATATTTATTTCTACATTCTTTGACCTACTGTTATGATATTTCCGATTTGATTCAGACCCTCCAATTTTTTATTTCAGAAATTGTATTTTCTAGGAGAAGCAAAAATATCACAGCAGTAACTCACAGTATGTACAAATAAATGAAAAACTGGGAAAAAATTCTTACTGTACTATATCAAGTTTAAAAACATTATCGAAGACCATCCAGTAGTGTCGCTCCGTTCTGCCGTACGCAACTACAAAGCCACTACAGCCGTGTCTCTCCGGATGCATAGGTGCGCATACTGGTAACCGTATGAAATAACAGTAAGTATAGCAAAATATTATCATAATCATACACATAACTAATTCCAAAGATACTTTTAATAAGAAATACAATATTTTAAATAATAATTGGAAACATCGGAGGAAATTAAGGATATCGTAGGAGTAAATTACGGTATTTCTAAATAAACAGAGAATTGCGAAGGACTGAATACGGTACAACATTGTCTTTAAAGGAATTAACGATGACCTTCCAGTTGTGCCGCTTCGGTCTGCCGTACGCGACTACAAGACCTCGGCAGTCGTGTTGCTCTGGCTGCGTGGACACTTATACGGACAATAATGTAAAACTACTATAGGTTTAGAATAATATGTCGTCGGACGTACACTCAACAAATTCCACAGACACTTTTTCTTAGAAATAGAGTTTATGATATTAAAGACTAGAAGTTATGAAACAAATCGAAAATATCCTAAATGTAAATTGCGTTATGTAGAAATAAATAAAATCCAGCTTATCAATGCTTACGCTGCATTGGTAAGGGCCAAGAAGAAATAAGGGCCATACGCTATTGTCGCTTCCGATCTGCCTACGCAACTACAATGCATCCACATTCGTGTCGCACCGGCAGCATTGGTATGTGTACAGGCAATCAAATAATACAGGCAACAAATTGTCCTATATAATGTCATAAACGTACACTCAACTAATTCCAAAGATGCCTTTACTATGAAGAAACAATTTGTGAATTAAAAAATTAGAAACTATGAGAAAAACCGAACATATCAAAAGAGTAAATTACAGTATGTATAAATAAATGGAGGACTGGGAAACAATGCATACGGTTCAGTGTCATGGATAGATAAATAATCGAAAATCTTGCAGTAGTGTCGCACCGATATGCCGAGTAAGACCGCAAGACCACTCCATTCCTGTCGCACCGGAAGGGCTGCTACGTATTCAGACAATCATATGAAATATAAAGAAAAATAAGGAAGTTAACCAATACCTTATAGTAGTCTCGCGCCTATCCACCGTACGCAACTACTTGCCCGCTCCAGGCGTGTCGCTCTGGAAGCGTAGGTACCTATACAGATAATCATGTACAATAAACATAAATATAACAAAATAATGTTATAATCGTACACTCAACTATTTTCAAGGACACCTTTACTAAGAAATACAAGTTTCTGAAATTACAAACTGCAAATTATGGAAGAAATCGATGATATCCGAAGAGAAAATTGCAGGATGCATATATAAATGTAAGACTGGGATGAAATCCATACGTAACCAAATCAGAGTTAATCAAATTGACGAAGACCAACCAGCAGTGCTGTTCCGACATACCGAAAGCAACTGCAACTCCAGTCCATTCGTCTCGCTCCGGAAGCGTAGGAACGTATACAGACAATCATGTAAAATAACAATAAGTTTAACAAAATAATGTCATAAACGTGCACAGACTAGTTCCAAAGACACTTGTATTCAGAAATACAAGTTTTTGAAATAAAAACTGACAATTTCGATAAAAATTGTAATGACCATAACTGCAAACTGCAGTATTAGTATATAAATATAAAAATGAGAAAGAATTGCTTGCGGATCAAAATTGTGTCTTAAGAAATTAACGGAGACCATACAGTAGTGTTGCTCGATCTGCCGTACCTTCATTCATTGTTCGAATATTATAGCAGGATGTCAAGCCATTGTAGAACTTTACCCATTCTTATACAGTCTAACTTTTTACCGTAGCCCATTCCTTTCGAGAAGCAAGCCCGTTATATTGCGGGCATTACTTCGTGTTCCGGGAAGCAAAATAGTAGACATTTTAGCGACGGGCACCTTAATGTCGTGTAAGCATTAGAAGATCGGAACACAGACTGATCATGAACATTACCGCCCCCTTTGAAAGTGGAACGGCCATGTGAATAACTTCACCTCCCCGTGATTCCGAAGGTCAACCCAGGAAAACCGAGAAGTAAGACCTCTAAACAGAATTGGGAGTAGACACCTTATTTCGCAGATTGAATATTAATATAGTGCGTCAAACTGTTTGAAAGCGGTACCAATTAGCATAACGTGATACCCATCACCGGATACCATACCTTCTGAGATCATAACCCGCTGTATCGTGGGTATAACATTGTGTTCGTCGAAACAAATTAGTAAACATTATAGCAGATGGACGCCATTCTGTCATGTATGAATGGAAAAATCGACAGTCAAACGGATCGAGGCCGATCTCACCTTCCTTGAGAGTCGATCGGCTAAGTGAATAGCTTCACCTATCCTGCTGTTCCGATACGGAAACCAGGTATGACGGGAGTCAATTCGCGGTTTGAATATCAGTGTAGATCGTGAAACGGTTTGAGAACGTTACCATTTGGTATAAAGTCATACTCCATACAAGACACCTTACCTTCAGACAACATTAGCCGCAGTATCGGGGGTACAACTTCGGGTTCAGGGAAACATATTGGTAGACATTTTAGCAGACGGACACCTTAATTTCATGTATGAAGTAGAAGATCGAATGTCATGCTGTTCGACATCGTTACCACCTTCTTTGAGAGTCGAACGGCTGAGTCAAAAGCATCATCTATCCTGCTATTCCGGGAGTCATAGCAGGAACTCCGGGAGTCTACCCGCTGCAAAGTATTGGTAATGGACTCGTTAACTGGCGGTCTGCATATTAAAGTAGAGCGTGAAACCGTTTGTGCACGTTACCAATCTTGATACATTCAATCGTTTTACCGGAGCCGGGAACTTCCGCGAACATCGCCCGCTTCATCGAGAGTATAACTTCGTGTTTAGAGGATCAAATTATTACACAGTCATGTGACGTGGACCTTAATTTCATTATGAGTTATAAGATTAAGGATCATATCATTCTTGAAAGATACCACGATCTTCAAGATTGAAACGGTTACGTTAGTATCTTCATACATCCTGTGGTTTAGAAAGTCGACGGAGATATTCCTGGAGTAAATGCGCTGTCCAGCATTGGCGATAGATACCTTAATTCGACGATCGAATATAGAAATAGATCGATACACCGTGTGAGAACGTAGCAATTGGTATAATGTCAATCATTTTACCCAATGCCTTACCGTCCGAGAAGGTAACCAGCAGTATCGCGAGTACAGCTTCATGTTTAGAGAAACAATATAGTATACAATTTTGTGACGGCACCTTGAATTCAATTAAGAATTAGAATATCGAGATTCAATGCCTTGGAGAACGTTACCACCTGGTGTTAGAGACGAACTGCTAAGTCAATAGCTTCACCTATCCTGTAATTGGCAGAGGCAAAGCCGACATTCCGGGCGTACATCCGCTGAAGGGTATTTGCCATACACAACTTAATTCACGGTATAAATATTAAGGTACTGGTTCGAACCGCCGAAGAACATTATCAATTAACATAAAGTAATACTTTTTAACCAATACCTTACCTTCCGAGATCCTAATCCGCTGTAGCGAGTGTCGAGCTTAGTGTTCACGGAAACAAATGTGTAGTTATTTCAGCAGACGGACACCTCAGTGCCACATATGAATATCAAAACCGGGAGTCAAACTGATCGAGAACGTTAGCATCTTTTTTATAGAATTGTACGGCTACGTCAATAGCTTCTCCTACCCTGTAATGCCGAGAGTCAGACCAGGAATTGGAAGAGTCGATCGGCAGTATAGTATAGTCAATGGACACATTAATTCACTGTATAAATAGTAATGTACTGAGTCATACCGTTGTAGAACGATACCAACTGGTATGGAGTCAAACTGTTTACTGAATACCTAACCTTCCTAGAACGTATCCCACTTTATCAAGAGTAATACTTCGTGTCCTGGCACGCAAATAGGAATACATATTAGTGACGGGCATATTAATGTCATGCTTGAAATCGAAGATCAAGGGTCTGAGTGTTCGAGAACGTTACAAACTTCCTTGAGAATCGAGCGGCTATATCACTAGCTTCACCCATCCGGTGATTCCGAGAGTCAAACCAAGTACTCCGTGAGTCTATCGCATATTCGTATATTCGTATAGAATCAAACATTCTTCCGAAGGCCTTACCTCCCGTGTAGTCCTACCCGCTGTAGGGAGTGCCAGGCATAGTAATCACGGAAACAAATGAGTATATATTTTAGAAGACGGACACTTTATTTTCATGTATGTATGGAAGAATCAAATGTCAGACCGTTAGAGAACCTTACAAACTTCTTTGAGCCTCAAACGTCTAAGTCAATAGCTTCACCTATCTTATATTTCCGGGAATCAAACCAGGTATTCCTGGAGTAAATGCACTAAACAGTATTGGTAATAGACCCTCCATTTCTCGGTACGGATATTAAAGTTGTGATTCAAACCGATGTACAACGTGAACAATATGTATAAAGACACCATTTTTACTGACGGCCTTAATTTCCAAGAAGCCTTACCAGCTGTATCGAGAGTGCAACTTCGTGTTCAGAGATGCTAATTTGAATACATGTCAGTGACGGGGGCTTTCAATTCATGTATGTATTAGAAGATTGTGTACCAATCCGTTCGAGAACGTTGTCACCGTCTTCCAGGGTCAAACGCCTAAGACAATTGCCCCACGTACCATGCGAATCCGCGAGTCAAACAAGGTAATTACGCAGAAGATCAGCTGAAAAATATTTGCAGTAGACACCTTAATTCACGGAATGACTATTAATCTACAGATCCAAGTCGTTCTAGAACGTTACTTATTGCTATAGAGTCAAACATTTCAGGGAAGGCCTTACTTTCGAGTAGCAAACCCGCTGTACCATGAATGTAACTTCGTGTTCAGAGAAGCAAATTAGTAAACATTTTAGTGTCGGTGGCCTTTACATCATGTATGTATTGGAAGATCGAGTGTAAAGCCGATCGTGATCGTTACCACCTTAGTTGAGAATCGAACGCCGTAGTTATTAGCTTCACCCACCCTGCGATTCCGAAGTTAAAACAGGTATTCCCGGTGGGAGTCCACTGCACAGTACTGGAAATAGACATCTTTATTCACAGTTTGAATATTAAAGCAGACCGTCCGGCCGTTGCAGAACATTTCTTGTTGGTGTGTGGTCAAACTACATACAGAATGCCTTACCCGCCGAAAAACTTGCCAGCTGTATCGAGAGTATAACATCGTGTTCCCCGAAGTAAATTGGTATGCATTTCAGTGACGGGCACCTTAATTTCTAGTACGAATTACAAAGATCGTGGACAAAACGTTCGAGAACGTTGCCACCGTCTTTGAGAGCCGAACGTCTAAATCAGTAGCTTCACCTATCCCGTGATTACGAGAGACAATCGAGACATTCCGGTAGAAAATCCGTTGAACAGTACTGGCAACAGTAACATTAATTCATTGTGTGGATATTAAAGTTGAGCGTCAAACCGTTGGAGTACGTTACCAACTGGTATAAAGTCAAACCTTTTACCGAATAACTTATCCTCCGAGAACGAACACCGAACTAGCAAGTGTCTTGCTTAGTGCTCGCGGAAACAGAATAGTAGTCATTATAGCTGACGGAGACCTTATTTTCGTGTCTGAATAGCAAAAATTGAGAGTCAAACTACTCTAGAACGTAACCACATTCTTTCGGATTCGAACGGCTAAGATAATAGCTTCACGTATTCTAGGATCCCGAGAGACAAAATAGGCACTCTGGGAGTAAGTGCCCCGTACCGTATTAGCAATAGACTCCTTAATTCTCAGAATCAATATTAAAGCAGACCGACATACCGGTTCAGAGCGTTACCTACTTGTATAGAGTTAAACCTTTTACCGAAAGCCATACCTGCCGAGAATGTAAACCTCCGTAACGAGAGTATAAATTGCTGGTCATGGAAACACATTAGTGTACATTTTAATGATGGGCACCATAATTTTATGTATTATTTATAAGATCGAGGATCAAACCGTTCGAGAACATTACCACCTTCTTTGAGAGACGAACGGCTAAGTCCATAGCTTGTCGTACTCCAATATTCGAAGAGGCAAACCATGTGTTCCCGGAGTAAATGTTACTAATTTGCTACCTTGGACTCTGAGCATGACACTTGCCGCAGCGGGTTGGGCTTCTCGGAAGGTATGGCCTTCGGTAAATAGTTTGACTTTATACCAACAGGTGAGGATCTACGACTGCTTGAAACTGTACTTTAATCTTTATACCGAAAATTGGGGTGTCTATTGCAAATATTGTTCAGCGGACGTACTGCCGGTGTACCCAGGTTGACTCTCGAAATCACTGGCGAGGTGAAGCTACTGACTTAGCGACAGTCAAAAGTGGTCGTCACGTTTCGAATGGTTTGACTATCAATCTTGATATTCATACATGAAAATAAGGTGTCCGTCTGCTGAAATGCCTTCTAATTTGCATCCGTGAACACTAGGCAAGGTACTTCGTCCAGCAGAATAGGTTCTCCGAAGATAATGTATTCGGTTAAAAGAATGACATTATAGCAATTGGTAATGTTCTCCGACGATTTGCCTCCCTACTTTAATACGCGTGGCATGTATTAAGGTCTCTATTGTCAACACTATTCAGGGGATTTACGCCAGGATATCTTGTTTGGCTCTAGGAATCACTGGATATGTGAAGCTTTGACATAGTCGTTCGAATGTGACAGAAGGAGGCAACGTTGTCGAACTGTTTGACACTCGACCTTCTAATTCATACATGAAATGAAGGTTCCCGTCACTAAAATGTATAGCAATTTTACCTCTGAACACGAAGATATACTGTTGATACAGCGGATTCGCTTCTCAGAAGGTAAGGCCTTTCTATAATGTCTGACACTATATGAATACGTAACCTCCTACAAAGCTTTGACTCTGGACATTAATATCTATAACATGAAATAGGGTGTACGATGCCAATACGGTATAGCGGGTTTACTCCCGGAATTCATCCTTTGACTTTCGGAATCACAGGACAGGAGAAGCTATTGACTTTGCCGTTCGAGTCGCAACAAAGATGGTAACGATCTCGAATGGTTTGAACGTCGATCATCTAATTCATACATGAACATAAGGTGTTCACAGCAGAAATGAATACTAATTTTTTCTGTGAACACGAACTTATGCCCTCTATGATGCCGGTGAGGTTCGCGGAAGGAAAGGCCTTGGATAGAACATTTTATATTATACCAATTGGTAACGCTCTCAAATGGTTTCACGCTCTACTGTAATATTCAAACCGTGAATTAAGGCGTCTATTGCCATAAGTCTTCAGCGGACTTACACCCAAAATACCTGGTATGACTGTCGGAATCACAAGATATTTGAAGCTATTGATTTCGCCATTCGATTCTCAGAGAAGGTGGAACATTGTCGAACGGTTTGGCTCTCGATTTTTCTATGCGAACGTGAATATAGGGCTTCCGTCTGATATAACGTCTACTAATCTGTATCTGTGAACACTATGCAACACATTCCGCGCAGCGGGTTAGGTTCTCGAAAGGTAAGGTAATTGGTAAGAAGGCGGACCTTATTGAAATTGCTAATGTTCTCCAACTGAAAATCTATGTACTTTAACCTACATACCGCGAGATATGGTGCCTATTGCCAAAATTTTCATCGGACTGACACCCGCAATATCTGGTTGGACTACCGAAATAACAAGATAGGTGAAGCTATTGACTCAGCCGTGCCTCACGTAAAGAAGGAGGGATCGTTCTCGATATGTTTGACTCTCGTTTATTCTATTCATACATGACAATAAGGCGCCCTTCTGCTAAAATTTCTACTAATTTGTTCCGCTGAACACATCGTTATACCCACGATACAGCGGGTTATGATCTCAGAAGGTATTGTTTCCGGGAAAGTGTATTACGGTACGCCAATTGGTAACGTTATCAAACGGTTTGACGCTCTACCTTAATATTCATGCCGTGAATAAAGGTGTCTATTGCTATTACTATTCAGCACATTTGCACCTGGAATACCAGGCTTGACTCTCGAAATCGCAACTATAGGTGATGCTATTCACTCAGCCGATTGATTCTTTAAAAAAGTGGTAACATTCGCGATCGGTTTGACCCTCGATTTTGCTATTCATACATGAAAATGAGCTGTCCGCCTGGTAAAATGTCTACTAACTTAATTCCGCGACCTCTGAGCAGAACACTCCCTACAGCTGGATAAGCATCTTTGAAGTTAAGGCCGTTTGTGGAAAGGTTAACTCTATACGAATAGGTAACTCTCTGCACACCCTGTCACTCTAATTTAATATTCAAACCGTGAATTAATTTTATTTCAGCGGAATTAATCCCGAATACCAGATTTTGTTCTTGGTATCACAGTACAGGTGAAGCTGTTGGCTTTGTGGTGCTACTGTCAGGAAAAAGGTGTTAACGTTGTCCGGATGTTTGAATCTCGATCTTCTTGCTCATACATGAAATTAAGGAGCCCGCCACTAAAATTAGAGTAATACTTTCCACTAGACACGATGTTATAATCTCGAAACAGCGGGATAGGTTCACCGCATGTAAGGCTTTTGGTAAAAGGTTTGACTCGATACAAATTGGTAACGTTCTCAATCTGTGTGGCGCCCTGCTTTAATAGTCAACCATGAAATAAGGTGTCCAGTGTCAATACTATTCAGGGGATTTTCTGCCGGTATACCTGCTTTGACTTCAGGAATCTCAGGATAGATGAAGCTATTCACTTGGCCGTTCGTCTCTCAGAGAAGGTGGTAACGTTCTCAACGATTTGGCCGTCAATTTTCTAATTCATTTATGAAGCTATGGCTCCCGTCACTCAATTGAATACAAATTTGTTCCTCTGAACACGAAGTAATAACCTCGATACAGCAGGATAGGTTTTCGGCGTGTAGGGTCTTAGGTGAAACATTTGACTTTATGACAGTAGGTAACGATCTCAGACGGTTGAACGCTTCACTGTAATCTTCATACCGTGAATGAACGTGTCCATTGGTAATACTGCAATGTAGATTAACTTCCGGCATACTTGGCCTGACCCTCGGAACCGCATGACAGTTGTATCTACAGACTAAGCCGCTCGACTCTCAAACAAAGTGGTAACGTTTCAGACGGATTGACCTTCGGTCATCCAATTCGTACATGAAATAAATGGACCCGTCATTCAGATGTAAACTAATTTTCACCTCGATTCATGAAATTCTTCGCTCGATACGGCGGGTAGGCTTCTCGGAAGATACAGCCTTCTGTGAAACGTTTGACTTTTTAGCAATTAGTGACGTTGCTCACGGTGTGACGCTATGTTTTCATATTCACGCCGCATATTATGGTGTCTATTGCCATATCTCTTCAGCGGATTTACTCCAGCAATGCCTTGCCTGATTCTACGAATAACAAGATAGATAGAGCTATAGAGTTACCCGTTCGTCTCTCACATAAGGTGGCAACGTCCTCGAACGTTTTGGCCCTTGATCTTCTAATTCATACATTAAATGAAGATACCGGCACTGAAATGAATAATAATACGTCCCGCTGAATGTCATGTTATACTCTCGATACAGCGGGTTAGCTTCACCGATGGTTAAGTACACGGTAAGAAACAAGACTTTATAGAAATTGGTATTGTTCTCCGACGGTTTGACTCAATAGGTTAACGTGTAAGCCGCGAATTAAACTGTCTAATACCAAAAACAATCAGGGGATTACTCTCGGAATACCTGGTTTGCATCTCGGAATCACAGCCTAGGATATGGTATTGAAATAGCCGATCGGCACACACAGACGGTGGTAACTCCCTCTAATAGTTTTTCCTTCGAGCTTCTAATTCATACGTGAAATTATGGTGCCCGTCACTAAAACATGTACTAATTCTTTCCTCTGAACACGATGTTATGCTCCCAATACTGCGGGTTAGGCCTTCGGCGGGTCAGGCATTCGATAAGAAGTATGACTATGTACCATTTGGTACCTATCTCAGGCGGATGGACGCAGTAATTTAGTATACAAACCGCGAATTATAATGTCTATTGCCAACACTGATCGCCGTACTTACTCCCGGAATACCTGGTTTGACTCACCGAAACACAGGACAGGTGAAGCTACTGACTTAGTCGTTCGTCTGTCAAAGATTGTCATAACGTTCTCACACGGTTTGCCGCTCTATTTTCATATTCAAACCGTGAATGAAGGTGTTTGTTACCAATACTGTGTCAGCGCATTTATGCCCGGAATATCTGGTTGGCATTCGGAATCACAGGGTATGTGAAGCTATTGACTAAGCGGTTCATGTCTCAGAGAAGCTGGTAACTTTTTCGAACAGTCTGGACCACGATCTTCTTATTCACAATGAATCTAACGTCCCGTCACTAAAATGTATACTAATCTGTTTCCATAAACACGTTGCAATACTCTGGATAACGAGGGTTAGCTTCTCGGACGGTGAGGCATTCGGTCAACCGTTTGACTTTATAGTAATTTGTAACTATTTCACACGGTGTGAAGCTCTATTTTAATATTCATTCCGGGAATATAGGTATCTATTGCCAATATTTTTCAACGCATTTGCCCTCGGATAATCTGGTTAGACACTCGGAATACAGGATAGATGGTGCTATTGACTTATCCGTTCGATTTTCAAGAGGGTGGTAACATTCTCGAACGGTTTACGCTCAATCTTCTAATTTATACATGAAGTTAATGTGCCATTCGCTGAAATCAATACTATTTTCGTTCTCTGAACCCAAAATTATACTCTCGAAATGGCAGGTTAGCTTCCCCGTCGGTAACTCTATCGGTAAAATGTTTGACTCTATAGCAATGGGTAACGTCCTATAACTGTTTGATGGTCTGCTTTAATAATAAGTGTTATACTCCCGATAGAGCGTGATAGTTTGTCGGTGGGTGAGCCATGCTGCAAGGAGCTTGACCCTACACCTATATGGAATGTTCAACAACAGCATGACAGCCTGCTTTAATTTTCAAACCGTGCATTGATTTGGCTATTGCCAATACTGTTCAGCGTATTGACTCCCAGAATACCTGGATTGACAATCAGAATCCGTAAGTCTATCGGTAAATTGTTTGAATCCAAACCAGTACGTAACGTTCTATAACTATTTGACTGCCTGCTTTAATATTCAAACCGAACGAATATTTATACGCGACCGTATTGACCCTCGATAGAATCATTCCTTTTAGCGAATACATTACCTTCCTAGAACAGAACCCAATGTTGCGAGTGTCATGCTTAGTGCGCAAGGAAACAAATTACTTGACATAATAGACGAAGCACAGCGTTTTTTCATATATATGTTAGAAGATCGGGGGTCAAACCTTTCGAGTACGTTGCCACCTTCTGTGAGAGGCGAAAGGCTTAGTCAATAACTACACCTATCCTGTGATTCCGTGAGTGAAACCAGGTATTCCTGGAGTAAATCTGCTGAACCGAATTGGCAATTTACACGATAATTCACGGTTTGAATAATAAAGTGGAGCGCCAAGCCGTTCAAGAACGTTACAACGTTACTAACGTGGACACCTTAATTCGTGTTATGAAAATTAAGAAATACAGTCAAACCGTCGGAGAACATTATCAATTGGTATAAAGTCATTCTTGATATTGAATACCTTGCTTTCCGAGACCCCTACACGCTATAGGTAGTGTCTTGCTGATTGTTCGCGCAAAAAGAAATCAGTAGACATTACGGCAGGGTGACACCTTATTATCATGTCTGAGTTGTAAATTCGAGAGTCAGGCCGTTGGTGAACGTTACCAGCCTTACTGAAAAGCGCACAGCTAAGCCGATAGCTACTCGTATCCTGCGATACCAATTGTAAAACCTGCTATACCGGCATTAAATCCTCTGTAGAGTATTGACGATACGTACCTTCAATGGCGGTAGGAACATCAATGTTGTGAGTCAAGCAGTCGGAGAACACTACCAATTGGTATAAGGACACATTCTTTTTACCCAATACCATACTGACTTAGAGCCCCTCCCCCGCAGTGGCTACGTTGGGCCTTCTGGTCCCATTGCAGTATGGGTATGACGAATCCACGGTTCCCGTGTCTGCCGAAACAAGGCCGAGATGAGGAAGTACCTCATTCAGGATGTATGGTGCCCTTGCGCGGGGTGTGACGAGTACGGCCCTGCATACACTGGTACCGCTGAAACCGATTCGAGCCCTGGGGTGGGGGCTTCGCCCCCCCCCCCCCGGCTGGTTCCTTGGGTTGGCATCGAGGGGGCAGTGGTAAGCCCATAACGCGGGTTAGGGGGCCCCGTCTTCGGACGGTGAGACCCTCCACGCGTGAGCTGCGTGAGATCAGCCTGGGCAGTGGTCTGCAGGGTTAGTAAGGATTTAGAAAGGTGCCGGCCAAACCGAGGCTGGGGCGTAAAGCGTGCAGTCTACCAGCTAATTGGTAGGTGCGTTGTAATGTGAGCCACGCACTGCACTGATTGTGCGTATACCAATCCCGCGTCCATGGGGGCCGTGTCGATATGCCCTAGTGGCAGGAACTGCACGTAAAATCTGCGTCACACGTTGACCGAGAACCCAATCCGCTATAGCGATGATCTCGCTCCGTTTTCACGTGATCACATCAGTACACATTTTAGCAGAGAGGCTCGTTATTTTCATGTATACATAAGGAGATCACGAGTCAATCCGTTTGAGAACGATATCACCGTATTTGAGAGTCTGACATCAAAGTGAATAGCGACAGGTATCCTATGATACCGAGAGTCAAACCACGTATTCTAGGAATTAGCCCACTGTACAGTATTGGCAATGGACTCCACTACTCACGGAATGATTATTATAGTTGAGAGTCAAACCGTCGGAGAACATTACGAATTGGTATAAAGTAATGCATTTAACGAATACCTTGCCTACCTGAAACCTAACCCGCTGTAGCGGGTGTTATGCTTAGTGTTCAAGGAAACAAATTAGTAGAATCTATAGCAGCCGGACACTTTAATTGCATGTATCGATAGGAAGATGGAGGGTCAGATCATCCGAGAAAGTTACCTCCTCTTTTGAGAGTCGCATGGATAAGGCCATACCTTCACCATCCCGACAACTTCGATAAACATACCATGTATTCTGGGAGAAAAGCCGCTGCTCAGTATTGGCAATAGACAACATTTATTCGCGGTATGAATATTAAGGTAGAGCGGCAACCCGTAGGAGAACTGTACCAAATGGTATGACGACAAAATTCTTACCGGACACCTTATTTTCCGCGAACATAACACGGTGTACCGAGGCTATAAATACGTATTTATATAAGAATATTTGTATTCATTTTAGGAACAGGCACCTTAATCTCATGGATGAATATGGTGGTTGCCTGTCAATCCGTTCGAGAACGTTATCGCCTTCTTTGAGAGTCGCACAATTAAGTCAGTACATTCACCGATACTGTTATTCCGATTGTCAAACCAGGAATTCCCGGAGAATATCCGCTGAGCAGTATTGGCAATAGAAGTCTTAATTCTCGGTCTGAATATTTCAGTAGAACGTCAAAACGTTTCAGAACTTTACGAATTGGTATAAAGTAATTTCTGTTTGTTTACAAAACACCTTACCTTAAAAGAACCTGCCCCGTTGGAGCGAGTGTCGTGCTTCGAGCTCACGGATGCAAATTATTAGACGTTTTAGCAGACGATCGAGTAAATTTTTTGTATAAATAGGAAAATAGAGAGTCATTACTTCCGATAACGTTGTTACCGTCTTTGAGAGTCGAACGTCTATGTCACTGGCTTCACATATCCTGTGATTCCGAGCGGCAAACCAGGCATTTCGGGAGTAAATCCGCTGTACAGTGATGGCATTAAAATCCCTACTTCCCGGCAGAGATTCTAAAATAGAGAGTCACACAGTTGTATAACTTTACCTATTGGTATAGATAGAGTTTCGCTTTTCACCGAAGGCCGTACCTTTCGGGAAGCTAGCCCGCCGTATTGATAGTATAACTTCGTGTGTAGGGAAACATGTTAGTATATAATTTATGGACGTCACCTAGAATTCATTTATGAATTAAAAGATCGAGCTTCGAAATGTTCGAGAACGTTGCCACCTTCTGTGAGAGAAGAACCGCTAAGTCTATAATTTCACGTATCCTGCGATTGCGACAGTCAATCCAGGTAATCCGAGAGTAAATCCGCAGATCTGCATTGGCAGTAGACACCGTAATTCACGGTATGAATATTAGTGCGGACTGACAAACCGATGTAGAAAGTTACCAATTGCTACAAAGTCAAACGTTTTAATGAAGACCTTATCCCCCGAAAAACTAACCGGCTGTGTCAAGTGTATAACTTCGTATTTACAGAAACACATTGGAATACATTTTTAGTGATGCCACCTTAAATTCATGTATGAATTAGAATATCGAGGGTCAAACCGATCGAGACCGTTACCACCTTCTTTGAGAATAGAACGGCTAAGTCAATAGCTTCACGTGTCTTGGGATACTGGCAGTCAAACTGTGTATTCCGGCAGTAAATCCGCCGAAGAGTATTGGCAACGGTTACTTTAATTCGCGTTTCCAATATTATAGTAGGCGTGAAATCATTTGAGAACCGTACCAGATGGTATAAGGTCAAACGTTTTGCAACGACCTTACCCTCCTTGACCCTAATCCGCTGCCTCGACAGTATAAATTCATGATCAGAGATACAGATTGGTATACAATTTAGTAACGGGCACCTTAATTTCCTGCATGAAGTGGAAGATCGAGTGTCAAACCTTTCGAGGACTTTACCGCATTCTTTGAATGTCGAAAAGCTAAATCAGTAGCTTAACATATCCAATGTTGCCGATACTCAAACCCTGTACTCCTGGATTAGATGCCGTGTACAATATTGTCATTAGTCGCATCACTTCACGGCATGAAAGCTAAAGTACGGAGTCCAGCCGTTGTAGACCGTTACCTATTGGTATATCGTCAAACTCCATACCGAAGCCTAACCATCAGAGAAGCTAACCTGCTATATTGAGGGTACTTCTTCGTTTTCCGAAAGCAAATTAGGATACGTTTTAGTCACGGGCACCATAATATCATGTATGAAATAGAAAATCGGAAAGCGGACTGATCTATTGCGATACCACCTTCTCTGATAGTCGAACTGCAAAGTCAATAGCTACACCTATCCTGCAATTCCGAGAGACAAACCAGTCATTCCGGGATGAAATCTACTGAACAGTATTGGCATAATACACAGTACTTACCGGTATAAATATTAAAGTACAGAGTCACTGAGTTGTGCATCGTTACATCTTGCTATAGAGCAAATATTCTACCGAAGGCATTCGTTTCCGAGAAGCTGACACGCGGCATCGATTGTGTTCCTTCGTTTTCACGTGATCAAATTAGTAGACATTTTTCCTAAAGGACACATTATTTTCATGCATATATAGGAATATCGACGGCAAACCGTGCGAGAGCGTTATCGCTATTTTTGAAGGTCGCACAACTGAGTCAATAGCTGCAGCTATCCTGTGATTCCGAGTGGCAAATCAGGTATTCCGGGAGTAAATTCGCTGTACATTATTGGCAATAAGCACCTCAGCCAACTGGATGAATACTGAAGTACAGCGTTACACCGCTGGAAAACGTTACCAATAGATATAACATCATACACCTTACCAGACACATAACCCTCCTAGAACCGAACCCGCTGAAGAGAGTGTCAACTGATACTTTACCTTCTGAGAACATAACCCGCTGTATTGGGTGTATAACTTCGTCTTCCGTGGAAGAAATTAGTAGACATTTTAATGGCGGGTACCTTAATATCATACATGAGTTAAATGATCGAGTGTCCAACCGTTTGATAACGTTATCACATTCCTCGAAAATCGCACAGCTATGTCAATAGCTGCAGCTGTCCTGTAGTTCAGATAGGCAAATCAGGTATTCCACGAGGAAATTCGCTGATCAGGATTGGCAATAGACGCCACAGCTCACTATATGAACATTAATGTACAGCATCTAACCGCTGAAGAACGATAACCATTAATATTCCTTACCAGACACCTTTGCGTCCTAGAACCGAACCCGCTGTAGCGAATATCATGCTCGGTGCTTACAGAAATAAATTAGGACACATTGGGCAGACGTACATCTCTTTCAGGAATGAATTAGAAGATCGATTATCAAACCGTTCGATAACGTTGTCAGATTCTTCGAGGGTCCCGCATCTAAGTCAATGGCCTCACCTGTCCTGTGATTCCGAGAGTCAAACCAGGTATTCCAGGAGTAAATTCGCTGAGCTGTATTGGCAATATGCACCTCAACCATCTGGATGAATTTTGAAGTACAGCGTGACACTGCTGGAGAACGTTACCAATAGATATAACACCATACACCTTATCAGACACCTCACCTTCCTAGAACCGAAACCGCTGAAGAGAGTGTCATGCTTAGTGCTCATCGCAGCTAACTAGGAGATGTATTCTCAGACGGACAGCTTTTTTCACGTATGAATATCAAATTTGAGAGTCTCACCGGTTGGCGAACGATCCCACCTTCTTTGAAAGTAGCTCATCTGAGCCAATAGTTACTCCTATTCTGAGATTGCGGAAGTCAGACCACGTGATCTAGGTGTATATACGCTGAACGATATTGGCAATAGACAACATAATTCATGGCATGACTATTAAAGTAGAGCATCAAACCGTTTGAGAACGTTTCCAATTGGCATAACGTCGTACTCTTTAACTGGTACCTTACCTTTCGAGTACCTAACGCGCTGTATCGAGATAATAATTACGTGTGCAAGGAAACAAATTAGTACGCATTTTAGTGACGTATACCTTAATTTCATGCACGAATTAGAAGGGCGTCGGACAAATCGAACCACATCGTTACCACCTTCTTTTATATCCGAACTTCAAGATGAATAGCTACACCTGTCCTGTTATTCCGAAGGTACAACAAGGTATTCCGGTAGTCAAACCGCCGTAAATATATGGCATGGGACATCTTAATTCACGGTATGAATATTATGGTAGTGCGACAAACCTTTGTAAAGCTTTACCGACCGCGAAACAAACCCGCCGTATCAACAGTCTGACTCTGTGCTCCGAGAAACACATTATTTTACATTTTAGTGACGGGCACTTTAATTTTATGCGTGGATTAGAAGATCGAGTGGCAAGCAGTTCGAGAAAGTTACCTCCTTCTATGTAAAATCGCACATATAACACAATAGCTTCACCTATCTTGTGGACTTGAGAGTCACACTAGGTATACCAGTAGTATATCCGCTGAAGCATATTGGCAATGGACACTTAATTCACGGTTTGAATACTAAAGTATAGCGTGAAACCGTTTCAGGACGTTACGACCATCTTTGAAATTCGAACGGCAGTGTCAATAGCTTCATATATTTTTGCCATTCAGAGAATCAAGACTTATATTCCAGGAATGAATCCGCTGAACATAATTGACAGTAGTCGGTATAATTTAGGGTGTGATTATTAAATTAAAGCGTAAAAATTGTTTGTAAACGGTACAAATTGGCATAACGACATACTATTTAACTGATGCCTTACCTTCTGGGAACATAATCCGCTGTGTCGAGGGTATACCATCATGTTCGGCGATACAAATTAGTAGACATTTTAGTGACGGTAAACTTAATATCTTGTATGAATTAGGAGATCGAAGCTCTAACCGCTCGAGATCGTTACGCCCTTCTGTGAGAGACGAACGACTTATTCAATAGATTCACATATTCCGTGATTCGGAGAATGAAACCATGCATTCCGGGATTTAATCCGCTGAAGACTATTGGCATTAGGCACCTTACTTCACGGATTTAATTTTAAGGAGGTGCGTCACCCCCGTTTGAGAACGTTACCAGATCCTATAATGTCAAAAGTTTTACTGAAAGGCTTCACGTCCCAGAACATAACCCGCCGTTTCGGGAGTATAACTTCGTATTCAGAGAACGAAATGGGTTTTCATATCAGTGAATGGCACCTTAACTTCATGTATCAACTAGCAGATTTAGCGCCAAACCGTTCGGGATCGTTTCCCCCCCTCTTTCAGATTCGAATGGAAAAGACAATAACTCCACGTGTCCAATGATTCCGAGGGTCAAACCAGGTAATCCGGGAGTAAATGCGCTTTACAGTATTGGCAGCAGATTCCTCATTTCGCGGATTGGATATTGAATTATAACGTCACCCCCGTTTTAGAACGGTACCAATTACTATATAGTCAAACGTGCCGTTTTACCGAAGTCCATATCCTCCGAAAAACTAACCTACTGTACCGAGAGTATAAATTCGTGGTTCAGAGAATCACATTAGAATACATTATAGTGATTTCATCTTATTTTCACGTATGAATTAGATGACCGATTGTAAATCAGTTCATGACCGTTACCACATTCTATATTCTAATAGCTAAGTCAATAGCGTAACATATCCCGTGTTTCCGAAAGTAATGCCAGATACTCCTAGAGTAAATCTGCTTAATATTATTGGCAATAAACAGCTTAATTCACGGTTTGAATATTAAAGTAGACAGTCAATACGTTGGAAAACATAACCAATTTTTAAAAAGTCACAATATTTACCGAATACCTTACCTTCCTAGAACCTAACCCGCATTACCGAGAACCATACTGAGTGCCAGTGAAACCAATCAGTAGATTTTAGCAGACGAACAGCTTTGTATCATGTATGAATAGCAAAGTCGATAATCAAACCGTCGGAGAACGTTACCAATTGGAAGAAAGTCATTCTTCTTAACCAATACCTTACATACCGAGATCGCAAGCCGCTGTAGGGGTTGTCTTGTTTTTGGTTCACAGGAACGAATTAGTAGACGTTAAAGCTAAGGCATACCTTATTTTGATATATGAATTAGAAGATCGAGTGTCAATCGCTTCGGAAACGTTTCCACATTCATTGAGAAACGGATGGCTAAGTCAATAGCTTCACCTATTCCAAGATTCCAAGAGTTAAGCCATGTATTCCTGGAGTGAATCCGCTGAACAGAATTGTCATTGGGCACTCAATTTCACGGTGTAATATTAAGGTATAGTCAATCCGTTTGCGAACGTAGAAAATTGGAATAAAGTCAAACGTCTTACTGAAGCCCTTACCCTCCGAAAGCCTAACGCATTATATCGGGAGAATAACATCGGGTTCGGAGGAACAGATTACTGTACATTTAATGGCGGGCACTGTAAATTCATGTATGAATATGAAGATCGAGAGTCAAACCGTTGGAGAACGTTACAACCTTTCTTGCGAGTTGCAGAGCTTAGTCAATAGCTTCCTTCAACCTGTGGTTCCGAGAGCCAAACCAGGTAACCTTGGGAAAAGTGCGCTCATCTGTATTAGAAAAAGACACCTTAATTCACTGTATGAATATTAAAGTACAATGTCGAACCATTTTAGAATGCTGCCTATTGCTAAACAGTAAAACTTCTTACCGTAGACCTTACCCTGCAAGAACCTATCCCGTTGAATCGAGAGTCGAACTTCGTGTTCAAAGAAGCAAATTAGTATACATTTCAACGATGGCACCCTTAAATTCATGTGGGAATTCGAAGATCGAGTGGCAAACCTTTCGAGAACGATACCACCGTCTGTGAGTGAGGAACGGCTATGTTAATTGCTACACCTATCCTGTGACTCCAAGAGTCAAACCTTGTACTACGGGAGCATATTCCCTGTACATTGTAGGCAATAGACACCTTAATTCATGGTATGAATATTAAAAGTACAGAGTTAAACCGTTGCAGAACGTTACTCATCGGCATAGTGTCAAACATTTTACAGAAGGCCTCACCTTCCGAGACCCAAATACGCGGTATCGAGAGAAATGCTTCCTGTCTACAGAAACAAATTAGTATATATTTTAGTGACGGGCACCTTAATTTAATGAATGAATTAGGAAATCGAGGGTCATTGCAGTTCGCGGACATTACCACACTCTTTCAGATTCGAACAGCTAAGTCTACAGCTTTACCTATCATGTGATTCTGAGAGTCATACCTGGTACTCCAGGAGTAAATCCGCTGAAGGTTATTTGCAATAGACGCCATAGTTAACTGTTCGAATATTGAAGCAGACCGCTTAACAGTTATTGGACGGTACCTATTGGTATAGACTCAGAAACTTTACCGATAGACTTACCTTCGGAGAAGATAACCTGCCGTTTCGAGAGTATGACTTCGTGTTCAGAGAACGAAACTAGTATTCATATCAGTGACGGGCACCTTAATTTCATGAATGAATTAGAAGATCCAGGGTCAACCGGTTCGAGAATGTTTACCACCTTACTTGATAGCCGCAAAGCTATGTCAACAGCTTCTCCGATCCTGCGATACTGACAATCACTCCTGGCATTGCGGGAGTAAATCTGCTGAAGAGTATTGGCATTGACACAATAATTCAGAGTATGTATATTAAGGTAGAGAATCAATCCGTTTGAGCATGCTACCAATTCCAATAAAGTCAACTGCTTTAATCAAGACCTTACCCTGCGAAAGCCGATCGCGCTGTTCCGAGAGAATCATATGGCGTTCATGGGAACAAATAAGTATACATTTCAGTGACGGCACCCGTAATTTCTTGCGCGAATAAGGAAATCGAGGGTCAAACCGATCGAGAACGTTACCTACTTCCTTGGGAGTAGAACGGTGAAGTCAATGGCATCACCTATCATGTGATACCGAGTGTCAAGCCTGAAATTCCAGGAGTAAATCCGCTGAACAGTATTCGCAAAACAAAGCTTAATTCTCGGTATGAATATAGAAGTAGGGCGTCAAACTGTTTGAGAGCGTTACCAATTGGTATATAGCCAATCGCTTTACTGTAGACCTTACTCGACGAAGAATTAGCACCCTATATCGAGAGTACAGCATGGATTTGAGAGGACCAAACGAGAAATCATTGTAGCGCCGTGCACCTTAATTTAGTGAATGAAATAAAAGGTCGAGGTACAATTAGTTCCAGAACGTTGCCACCTTCTTTCAGGAACGAATGTAGTCTATAGATACAACTGTCCTGTGATTCCGAAAGTTCAATCAGGTATTCCGCGAGAGGATCTGCATTTCAATGTGGGCACTAGGCACCCTATTTCACGGTATAAATATTAAAGAAAACAGTCATATCGATGTAGCACATTACCAATTTGTAGAGTGCAAAACCTTTAAACGGAGTCCACACCATCCGAGAAGTTATCACTCTTTAATAGGAGTATAACTACGTCCTCAGACAAGCAAATTAATATACACTTTCGTGACCCGCACCAGAATTTCGTGCATGAATTATAATATCGATGGTCAAACCGTTCCAGCTCGATACCACCCTCTTAGCGTGTCGAACGGCGATGTCAATAGCGTCACATATCCCGTGATTCCGAGAGCCAATCGCAGTATTCCGCGAGTAAATACGCTAAACAGTTTTGCAATATACACCTTTATTTACGGTATGAATATTAAAGTAAAAACTCAAACCGACGGAGAAATTTACCTATTCGTATAAAGTCAGCATTCCCATAGAATACCTTGCCATAGGAAAACCTAAGCCGCTGTAGCGAGTGCCTACCTTTTGCTGTCGTTACAGCACATTTTCGTATATAAATATCTAAATCGAAAGTCAAACCGTTAGAGAAAGATACCACCTTCTCTGTGAGTCGAAACGCTAAGGTAATAGGGAGTGAATCCGTTGGACACAATTGGCAATAGACACGTTATTTCTCGATTTGAATATTACAGTAGAGCGTCATACCGTTTGGGAGCGTTACCAAAATGGGTACAAAGTGAAACATTTTACCGAAGGCCTTACCGTCCAAGTACCTAACCCGATGAAGCGAGTGTTATATTTAGTACTCACGGAATCAAATTAGTATTCATTTGCGCAGACGGAAGCCGTATATCCATGTATGAATAGAAAACCGACAGTCAAGCCGTTCGGGAATGCCACCACCTTCTTTGAGAATGGAACAGCTAAGTCAACAGTCTCACATATCCTGTGCTTCCCAAAACAATAGTAGGTGTGCCTGGAGTAAATATGCTGAATAGTATTTACAATAGGCACCTTAACACACGGTTTGAATACAATAGCAGACCGTCAAACCGATATAGAAATTTACCTATTGGTATAGACTCGAACACTTTGCCGACAGCCCTACCTTCTGAGAAGTTATCCCGCCATATCGAGAGTATATCGTCCTGTTCAGATGATCAAATTAGTAACTATTTTAGTGACAGGAACCTGAATTACATTGTTAATAAGAAGAACATGGGTCATACAGTTGGAGAAAGTTACCACCTTCTTCGAGGGTCGAAAGGATAAGTCAATAACTCCACCTATCCTGTGCCTCCGAGAGTCAAACCCGGTAATCCGAGGTTAAATCTGCTGATGATTATTGGCAATAGATACCTTAATTCTCGGAGTGAATATTAAAGTACAGAATCGAACCGTTGTAGAACGATGCCGATACGAATAGATCCAAACTTTTACAGAAGGCCTTACCTTCCGAAAATCACAATCCACTGTATCGAAAGTATATCTCCGTTTTCAGGGAAGCATGATTATATGCTCTTTAGTCACGCGCACCTTAATTTCATTTACGAATTATGATATCAAGTGTCAAAGCATTCGAGAACGTTGCCACCCTCTTTGACAGTCGAACGGCTAAGTCAGTAGCTTCACCTATCCTGCGATTAGGAGAGTCAAACCAGATATTCCGATAGTAAATTCGATGAAATGTATTGGCAGTAGACACCCTAATTCACAGTGTGAATATTTCAATAGAGCGCAAGACCGATTGTGAACATTACCCTCTGTTATATTGTCAAATTTTTTCGCTAGGCCGTAGCTTTCGAGAACCAATCCCGCATCAACCAGGGTATAACTACGTGTTTATGGAAGAAAATTGGTATTCATCTTAGTGACGGGCACGTTCATTTCATGGATGAATAAGGATTTCGGGAGGCAACCTGGTCCAGATCGTCACCACCATCTTTGAGAGTCGCACAGTTCAGTCAATACCTTCACCTATCCTGTAATTCCGAGACTCAAGCCAGGTTCTCCGGGAGGAAATCCGCTGAACAGTACTGGCAATAGTCACCTTAATTCACGGTTTGAATATTGTTGTAGAGTGTCACATCGGCGGTGGTCATTACTAATTCTTATAAAGTCCATCTTTTTACCAAATACATTAGCTTCATATAACATATCCGGCTCTAGCGTTTGTCTAGCTGTGCGTTCACAGACACAAATGAGTAGACGTTTCAGTAGACGCACACCTCAGATTGACGTATGAATTGCAAAATCGAGAGTCAAACTGTTCCAGGTCGCTAGCACCCTTTCTGAGAGTCGTACTTCTAAGTCAATAGCTTCACCCACCCTGTAATTCCGAGAGTCAGACCAGGAATTCCGAGCGTCAATGCGCCACGTAGTGTTAGCAATTGACACCTTAGTTCTCAGTGTAAATACTAATGTACAGAGTCATAGCGTTGTAGAACGTTACCTACTGCATACAGTCAAACTATTTACAGAAGGTCTTTTACATACCGTGGAGATAACCCACTACATCGGGAGTATAGCTGCGTGTTCCGAGATGCAAGTTAGTTTACATTTAATGTCGGCCACCTTATTTTCAT
>NW_027471246.1:0-27524 GCF_051020765.1 Lasioglossum baleicum
TATATTTGCAATACGGTCAAAATGAATAGACATTTTCTACCGTCACAGGCAATGCAGAAACAGAAACGGGGCGACGTTATATAACTTGAAGATCGGAACGGCGCGATATTTTTAAATTGGATCCACAAAATTCCAATCTGTATGTTAACCACATCGAGATCACACAATTGCGCTATTATTCGTGGCAAAGATGATCAAAGTAAACCAGACACTGTTTTTTCTTACAATAATGCGAAGATGAGAGTTGATATATCAGATGAAATGTGTTCCCATTATAAATGTTAACGGGAAACGGTAGAATGGTATAGAAAAGTTATTATGGAGCTAATTTGCTGGACCTCTTTGGTAAATGCATGGTAAATCCACAAACAGTGGGGAACAAGCGTTACCAAATCTAAAATTTAGGAAGAAAATTATTGATTATCTATTGAAGAGTGTTGAGAATCCCCCTAGTGAGGAGATAGTACGATGTAGACGGAATGAACATTTTTTAAGTTCACACCAAGAACTCGCGAGGAAGATGAGGAGAAAATGAAAAGATTCTTGCAAACGCTTAAAAAACATAAAGGGTTCATAGTACGCCACAAACAAAACAGGAAAGGTAATGACCTTTTGTAGATGATGTCCGGATAAGCCGACACATTGTTTAAAATGCTTTAAAAAATTGCGTCGGTAACATAAGTCGTTTTATTTTATTATATTCAATGAATTAATTAAATTGTACGTTACGTACTTTGTGTCAAATGTTTGATTATATGGCAGAAATGTAAATGTATAATATTTTGTAAATTTTGTACTACGCATTTATTGATTAACAAACGTGGCCCACCGGTAAGTCAGGCCGGATTCAACATGTTAAATTACAGTATCTGTAAATATATGGACGACTGGGAAGAAACGCATACGGTACAATATCAAGGTAGGCGAAATTAACGAAGATAATAAGGTAGTGTCGCTCCGATCATCCGAACGTAACTTCAAGACCACTTTAGCCCTGTCGCTGCGGAAGCTTAGGTACGTATACAGACAATCAGGTAAAACTACAATAAGTTTAGCAGAGTAATATCACAAACGTAGACTCAAATAACTCCAAAGACACTTTTACTGTGAAATACTGTTCTTCAAACTGAAAGATGATAATTATGTAAAAAATGGAAAGCAAAACAGCAGGAAATAACATTGTGTATAAATAGATGGAAGCCTGGGATAAAATGCATGCGGTACAATGTCAAGGTTTAGAAAATTAACGAATATCATCCAGTCGTGCCACATGGAGCTGACGAACGCAACTACAAGAACTCGCCCGTCATATCGCGCCGGCAGCGTATGTACGTGTACAAGCATTCATGTAGAATAATAACATGCATAAATAAATATTGTCATAAACGTAATTTCATTTAATTCCACAGACACTTTTCCTAAATAACGCGGTTTTTGAAATTAAGGACTGGAAGTTGTGAAACAAATCGAAAATGTCATAAAAGTAAATTGCAGAATGTAGAAGTAAATGGAAACTGCCAAACATGCTAACTGTACATTGGAGAGGTTAAAGAAATAAGTATAGACCGCAAGCTATTGTCGCTTCCGATTTGCCTACGCAACTGCAAGGCGTCCATAATCGCGTCGCACCGGCAGCGTAGGTACGTATACAAACAATCGTATAAAATGATAACAAATTTAACACAGTATTGTCTTAAACGTACAATCAACTAATTAGAGAGACACACTTTCTAATGATTGCAAATTTTGAAGTTGAGAAAAATATCGAAAATATCATAACCGTAAATTACAGTATTCATAAGTAATTGCAAAACTGCGAACAAATGCATAAAAGACAATATCAAGTTTAAAGAAATTAACGAATACTGTACAGTAGTGTGTCCCCGATCTACGGTACGTAGCTACAAACCCACTCCAGCCGTGTCACTCTAGGCAGCGCAGCTGCGTATACAACTAATCATGTAAATGAAAAATAAGCTTAACAGAATAATGTCATACACGTGCACTCTTCTAATTTTAGAGCCACTTTTACTAGGAAATACAATTTTTGACATAAAAAATTGGAAATTATTATAAAAATCGAAAACATTATAACAGTAACTTGCAGTGTGCAGAAATGAATGGAAGTCTGCGGAAAAATGCATGCGGTACAATATCAAGGTTAGAGAATATAACGATGATCAAACACTAGTGTCGCTCCGATCTACCGAACGCAGCAACAAGCAAATCCAACCGTGTCCCTCTGGAAGCGCGGGGTCATACGCAGACAATCGAATAAAATGACAGTAAGTTTGGCAAAATAACGTACAAAACGTACAATCAAATAATACCATAGACTCTTTTATAACGGAATATTAATTTTTATACCGGGAATTCAAAATTTTGATAAAAACTGAAAATATCATAACAGTAAATTACAGTACGCGTAAATAAATGATTGACCAGGAAAAAACGCATACAGTACAATATCAAGGTTAAAGAAGTTATCATCTAAATCATATAAATCATAATATATCATATAAAATAACAACGAATTTAACAGAATATTGTCACAAACGTACACTCAACTAATTCCATAGGCACTTTCACTAAGATGTAAAATTTATTATGCTAAAAATTGATAATTTTGGAAAAAAGATCGAAAATATCAAAGCAGTTAGTTACAGTATGTAGACAGCAGTAGAAATCTCCGAGAAGAAGCAATCGGCACAATATCTATGTTATACAAATTAACCCTACAGCATTGTCGCTCCAATCTAGCGAACGCAACTACAAGGCCACTCCAGTAGTGTCGTTCCGGCAGCGACGGTTCGAATACAGATGGTCATATGGAATAACAACGTGTTTAACAAAACATTGACATAAAATTACACCCATCTAATTCCCACGGCACATTTCCTGAAAAATGCAATTAAGTAAATTAAAAATTGGAAATTATGAAAGAAAACCAAACGCATCATAACTGTAAATTACAGTATGCGTAAATAAACTGCAAACTGTGAAAGAATGCATACGGTAAAAAAGCGAGGTTAACGAAAGTAACGTAGACCATTCAGTAGCGCCATTTCGTACTGCAGTACGCAACTATAAGAACAAAGCAATCGGTTCGCTGCGGCAGCGTACGTACGCATGCCGACAATCATGCAAATAACAACAAATATAACGAAATATTGTCATAATCATACACTAAACTAATTCCGAAGACACATTTACGATGAAATACAATTTTTTAAACAAAAATTTGAAATTTTGGTAAAAATAGAAAATATCACAGCAGTGAAGTACAGGATATATACGTCAATGGTAGACTTGGAAATCATGCATACCCTTCAAAATCGTGGATAAAGCAGAAACTAACAAACAACACGTAGGAGTACCACTTCTCCGTGCCGCACGCATATACAAGACGTAGCCAGTCGTGCCAGTCAGCCAGCGTAGGTACCTATAGAGGCAACCAGGTAAAATAAAAATATGCATATCATAATATTGTCACACACGTACACTTAACTAATTGCAATGGCACGTATACTTAGAAATACAGCTTTTTGACTAAAAATTTGAAATTAAAAAAAAAAAATCGGAAACATGACATCATTATATTACAGTATGTATAAGTAAATGGAAAACTGGGAAAGAATGCATACGGAACAAAATCAAGGCTGATGAAATTAACAAGGACCATCCAGTAGTGACCCACCGATCTACCATTCGCAACTGCTAGAGCACTACGGCCGTGTTGCTCTCCGGATATGGGTACATATAGTGACAATCGTATAAAGTAACATTAAGTTTATCAAAACAGTGTCACTACCGTACACTCAATTAATTTCAAGGCAGGTTTCGTAAAAAAGACATTCTTACAAATTAAAAAATAGAGTGTTTGATGAAAACCGAAGATATCACAACAGTATATTGCACAGTGTTGAAATAAATAGAAAACACCGACGGAATGGGTCCAGTAAAATATTATAGTTAAAGAGATTAACGACGACCATGCTATATGCCGCCCCGATATACCGTACGCAACTACAAGACCACTTCAGCCGTGTCGCTCCGGATGCGTAGGAACGCATAGAGGCAATCCTATAATATAACCGTTAATTTAACAAAATACTGTCATAAACGTAAACTCAACTAATTCAAAACATACTTTTACTAACAAAGTTAATTGTTTAAGTAAAAGATTGATAATTTTGAAAAAAAAATCGAAAATATCATGACAGTAACTTGCAGTATGTATAAACTAATGGATAACTGCGAAGCAATGCTCACGGTACAAAATCAAGGTTAAAGAAATTAACGAAGACCAAACTGTATACCACTCCGGCCTGCAGTACCCAACTACAAGACCACTCTAGTCGTGTCGCTCCGGAAGCGTAGGTACGCATTCAGTCAATAATATAAAGTAACAACCAGACTAACAAAATATTGTCACGAACGTACACTCAACAAATTCCAAACTCAAATTTACTAAAAAGTCATTTTATAAAATAGGGGATACGAAATTTGGTAAAAAATCGGAAATATCATAACAATATGTTACAACATGTAGATATAAATACAAAACTGAAAAAAGTGCATATGTTACAATATCTAGATTAAAGGAGTTAACGAAGATAAACCAGTAGTGTCGCTGCGAATACGTACACTCATAAAATACAACAACAAATGAAAAAAAATCATATCATACGGGAACAGTCAAAAAATTCCAATGACACTTTTGCTATAAAATACATTTTTTGTAATAAAAAATTGGAAATTTCTATAAAAAATAAATATATCATACAAGCACACTACTGTGTGCATAAGCAAATGGAAAACTGAGATGGAATGCATAAGATACAATATCAAGGTTAAGGAAATTAACGTGGATCATCCAGTTTGCATATATGCAGATCTGCAGTACGCAATTACAGGACCGCCCCAGTGGCTTCGCTGCGACAGCGTAGGTACGTATACTGAAATCATATAAGATAACAATGAGATTAAAATAATCACGACATCAACGTACCCTCAACTAATTCCAAAGTCACTTTTTCAATGAAATACTGTCTTTTACACTAAAAATTCAAAATTATGAAAAAAATGGAAAATATCATGAGAGTAAATTAAAGTGTGTATAAGAAAATGGAGAACTGAGACAAAATGCGTGATGTACACTATCAAGATTGGAGATTTTAACAGAGATCATACAGTCGTGCCGCTCAGATCTGCCGTACGCAAATACAGGACTTGCCCAGTCGTGTTCCCCAAACTGCGTAGGTACGTATGCAGAACATCATATACAATAACAGTTAGATTAACACAACAATGTCATACGTGTACACTCATTCAATTCCAAAGACACTTTTAATAAGTAGTACGATATTTTAAAATAGAAGTTGAAAATTTCATTAGTTCGTATTAAGTTCATACAAAATAGCAATATGCTTAACTAAAAAATTTCATGAGCGTGCACTCAACTAATTCCATAGACACATTTACTAAAAAAAACTATTTTTTAAAATAATGATTGAAAATTGTGAAAACAATCGAAAATATCATAACAGCAATTTACAGTATGTATAAATAAATGGAGAACTGGGAGAAAATGCATACGGTACAAAATCAAGGTTAAAGAAATTGACGAGCATCATACAGTAGTGACGTACCGATTTACCGAACGCTACTGCAAGAACACTCCAGCCGTGTCGATACGGACGCGTACGCATATACAGGCAGTCATATAATGTCACTGTAAGTATAACCAAGTAACGTCATATATGTACAATACTCTAATTCTGATGACACATGTACTATGAAATAAAATTTCTGAAATGAAATATTTAAAATTCTGAAATATATTGAAAATATTATAATAAAAAATTTCAGTATGCATAAATAAATGGATTACAGGAAAAAATACACACGGCACTATATGAAGGCTAACGAAATTAACATAGAACAGCCAGCAGTGTCGCTTCGATCTACCCATCGCAACTACAAGACCAATAAAGCCATGTCGCTCCACTAGCCGAGGTACAAATGCAGATAATCATATGAAATAACAATAAGCTTAACAATATATTGTCATAAACGTACAGTCAAATAATTCCAAAGGCAGTTTATCTAAGTCATTCAATTTTCTGAAATAAAAATTGGAAGTATCGAAGAAAATCGAACACATCATTAGAGTAAACTACAGTATCTATAGAGAAATAGGAAACTGCAAAAGAGTGCGTACGACACAACATTATGACTAAAGAAATTATCGATGACCATCCAGTAGTGCTGCTAAGATCTGACGTACGCGACTACAGGACCAGGCCAGTCGTGTCGGCTCGAAGCCGGTAGGTTCGTATACGAACAATCACATAAAATAACAACAAGCTTATCAGAATACTGTCATAAACCTAAGCTCAACTAACCCAAAAGACGCTTTATACTAAAGAAATAGTATTTTTAAGTTATAAATTGGAAATTTTGAAGAAAATCGAAACTATCCTAATAGTTAATTACAGTGTGTACAAAAATAATCGAAAACTGCGGAATATGGCATACGTTACAACACCAATATGAAAGAAATTAGCAAAGACAATAAAGTAGAGCCTCTCCGATCTGGAGAAAGCAAGTGGCAGATCACTCCTATCCTGTCGCTCCGGAAGCGTAGGTGTTACGTATACAGACATTCATATAAAGTAACAATAAGTTTATGAAAATAATGTCACAAAGGAGCACTCAACTAATTACAAAGACATTTCTACCAAGAAACACAATCATTTTAACTAAAAATTGAAAATTTCGAGGATATTCGAAAATATCATAGTAGGATATTACAATACCTATAAATAAATAGATAACTGTGAAAGAATGCATGAGGAACAATACTGTGGTTAAAGAAATTAACGGAGACCATCCAGTATGCGGCTCCGATCTGCATTACGAACTACAAGACATCACCAGTCGTGTCGCACCGACAGCTCAGGTACGTATAGAGACGATGCAAAATAACAAGGCATTTAACGAAATATTGTCATAACCATATACTCAACTATTTGCAAAGGCACTTTTACTAAGTAATACAACTTTTTCAGACCAAAACTGGAAATTTTCAAAGAACTGGAAAATATCTTACCGGTAAATTACAGTTTGTATTAATAAACTGAAAACAGGGGAAAACTCCATACGGTACCTAATCAAGGTCAAAGAAATTAGCGAAGGTCATACAGTAGTTGCGCCCTACCTACCATACTTAACTGCAAGCTCACTCCAGTCATGTGGCTCCGGTAGCGTAGCTCGAGTACAGACAATCCTATAGTACGACAACAAATGCAGCAAAATGTAGTCATAAACGTACACTCAACAAATTCCAAAGACACATTTACTAAGAAATTCAATGTTTAAACCAATATTTGAAAATTTTGAAAAAAAATCTGAAATACCATATCAGAAAACTCCAGTATGTATAAATAAGTGGAGGACTGGGAGAAAACGCATATGGTACAATATCACGGTTAGTGAAGTTAACGAACATCATACAGTAGTGTCCTTCCGTTCTGGCGAACGCAAATGTAACCGCACTCCAACCGTGTCGCTCCGCAACCGTAGGCACATATAGAGTCAATCATATAGAATAACAAAGAAGTTAATATGATATTGTCGTAAACGTACAAACAAATAATTCCAAAGACAATTTTACAAGGAAATATAATTTTTGAGTCTAAAAATTGAAAATTTTGAAAAAAGATCGAAATCATCATGACAGTAAACAGCAGCATTTGTAGATAATTAGAAAATTAGAAAGAATGAATATGGAAAAATATTATGGATAAAGAAATTGACGAGGGGCATACAGTATAGCCGTCATATCTGCCGTACGCAAATACAAGACCACTCCAATCGTGTCGATACGAAAGCGTAGGTACGTATACAGATAAGGATATCAGATAATAACAAGCTTAACAATGTATTGTCATATGAGGAAACTCGACCAATTCAGAAGGAAACGATACTGAGAAGTACAGCTTTTTCAATTAAAAATTAAAAATTTTGAAAGAATATCGAAAATGTAACGGTAAATTGGAGTAAGTGCAAATAATTAAAAAACATGGGGAGAAACGGATGCGGCTTAAAATCAAGGATAAAGAAATTAAGGTAGATTATCCAGCTGTGCTTCTCCGATCTTCCGTACACAACTACAACACCAATTCCTTCGTACAGATCCGCAGCGCCGATAGGCATACGGTGACGAGCAGGGTTGCATCACAACGATCTACCATTCTCAACTGCAAGCTCACTTCCAGACGTGTGGTTCCATTAGCGTCAGCATGTGTACAAACAATCATATAATACAACATAAAATTCAACATAATATTGTCACAAACGAACGCTCAACTAATTCCAAATGCACTATGCCTAAGAAATACAATTTCCAAAATATAAAATTTGCATGATGCGAAGAAAATAGCAAGTATCATAGCAGAAAATTACATTATTTGCAAAGAAATTGAAAACTCAGAAAGAATGCATACGGTACAGTATTAAGGTTAAAGAATTAATTGAAGACCACACAGAACTGTCGCTCACACCTAGTGAATGCAATTACAAGACCAAGCCAGTCGTGTCGTTCCGGAAGCGCAGGTTCGTTTACAGACAGCCATATAACTTGACAATGAGTACATCAAAGTATATTCATACATGCAAGTTTAAATAACAGAAAGAACACTTTTACGAGGAAATACAATATCTTAAATTGAAAATTGAAAATAAAATCGAAAATAACGTAACCGTAAATTACAGTATGTACAATACATACAAAACTGGGAAAAATGCATGCGGGACAAAATCAAGGTTAAAGAAATTAACGAAGACCATTCAGTATGCCGCTCCCATCTGGCGTATGCAACTACAGGTGCACTCCAGCAGTGTCGGTCCAACAGTGTAGGTATGTATGCAGAAAATCATCCAATGCGGGAACAAATTGAACAAAATATTGTCATAACTGTAGATTTAACTAATTTAAAAGACACTTTTACTAAGAAACACAATTTTTCAAACTAACAATTGAAAATTTGGAAAAATGGAAGCCACCATAGCAGTAAATAACAGCATGTAGAAATAAATAGAAATCTGCGAATGAATTCTTACGGTACATTATTAAGGATGAAGGAACTGACAATGTCCATAGAATATTATCGCTCCACTCTACCGAACGCACTACAAGACAACGCCAGACGTGCCGATTCGGCAGGGCTGGTACGTATATAGACACTCATATGAAATAACAATCAGTTTTACAATATATCGTCATAAACGTACACTAAACTGATTCCAAACACACTTTTCCTGAGAAATAAGAATTTTGTTAATTAAAAATTGAAAATTTTGGCAGGAATCGAAAATATTATAAGAATAAGTTACAGCTTGTATAAATAAATAGGACAATGGGGAAAATGCATGCGGTACAAAAGCAAGGACAAGGGCAATTAACGAAGACCATCCATTAGTGTCGCACCGATCTGCCGTACGCAGCTAGAAGTCTTCGACAGTCGTGATTGCTCCGGTAGTGCAGGTACATATACTGACAAGCAAATAAAATAATTATAAGTTTAATGACATAATGTCATGAACGAACACTCATTTAATTGCAGAGACACCTTTCCAGAGAAATACAACTTTTTAAAGTATAAATTGAATGTTTCGAGGAAATATCGATAATATCAAAACAGTCAGTCCCAGTAGGTTGAGATAAATAGAACACTTCGAAACATTGCAAACGGTGCAATATCAAGGTTAGTGAAATGAACAAAGACCATACAGTATGCCGCTCTGATCTGCAGTACGCAATTTCAGGAACGCGCCAGTGGTTTCGCTCCGACAGTGTAAGTACGTGAACAGGTAATCATATGGAATATCAATAAGTTCATCAAACTAATGTGATAAACATGCACTGAACTAATTCCAAAGGCACTCTTAATATGGAATAGGATTTTGTGAAACAAAAATTAAAAATTTTGAACAAAATCTAAAATATCCTAGCAGTTAATTACAGTATGCATGAATAAATGGCAGTCTGGGACAAACTATATACTGTATAAGATCGCGGTTCAAGAAATTGGCGAAAGGCATCCGTTAGGGTCGTTCAGATACACCGAACGCAACTACAGGACCACGCCAGCCGTGTCGTTTCAGAAGCGTAGGTACGGGTGCAGTCAGTCGTGTTTTATAACCAAGAATTCATCACAGTATTGTCATAAGCGTACACTCAACTACTTTCAGAGACACATTTACTAAGAAATAAAATTTTTTAAACCAAAAATTGAAAATGGTGAAGAGTATCGACAACGTCGTAGCAGTATATTACATACTGTATAAATAAATTGAAAGCAGCGATCGAATGCTTATGGTGCAATATTAAGGATAAAGAAATTAGTGAAGGGCATGCCATAGTGTCGCTCCGATATTTCGTGCGCAACTACAAGACCACTCCACTCGTTTCGCTCCAGCAGCCTAGGTACGTATACCGACAATCGTATAAAATAACAATAGGTATAACAGAATCATGCCATACACGTACATTCAACTAATTCCAACTACACTTTTACTAAGAAATACAATGTTTCAGAATAGAAATCGAGAATATTGCTACCAATCGAAAATATCAGTATAGTAAGTCACAGTATGAACACGTAAATAGAAAACACCGAAAGAATGCAATTGATACAATAACACGATTAAAGAAATTAACAAACATCATAGAGCAGCGTCGCTCCGATCAAGCGAGCGCAACTTCAAGATAACTCAAGGCGTGCCGTACCGGCAGCGTAGGTACGTATATAGACAATTATATAGTATACAACCGAGTCCAACATTATATTGTCGTAAACGTACACTCTACTAATTCGAAGGTACTTTTCCTAAAGAATGTATTTTTAAAACTAAAAGTAGGAAATTTTGAAAAAAAATCGAAAATATCATAACCGTAAATTACTGTATGCACATTACATGCAAAACTGGAAGAAATGCATACGGTACAAATTCATGGTTAACGAAATTAACGAAGACCATACAGTACGTCTCTCCGAACTGACGTACGTAACTACAAGACCACTTCAGCCGTGTGGCTCCAGAAGCACAGGTAGCATACAGTCATTCGTGTAAAATAACAACGAACCTAACAAAATATTGACCCAATCCGAAATTTACTTAGTTCAAAAGGAAATTTTACTAGGAAATACAATTTCTTAAACTAAAAACTGAAAATTTTGATAAAAATCGAAAATATCATAGCAGTATATGACGGTTTGTATAAATAACTAGAAAATGTGTGATAAGTGAATGCGGTAGAAAATCAAGGTTCAAGAAATTACCGACGATCATCCCGTAGTGGCGCTTCGTCCTTGCGTACGCAATTACAAGACCTCGCCAGACGTGTCTTGCTGACAACGCAGGTTCGTATACAATCAATCACACGATTTAAAAACGAATTTAACATTATATTGTCATAAACGTACACACAAACAATTCGAATGGTACATTTACTGAGAAATACAATTGTTGAAATTAGGAACTGGAAATTTTGAAGAAAATGGAAAATATCATAAAAGTATATTGCACTGTGTAGAAATAAATTGAATACAGCGAATGAATGCATATGTTACAATAATACGTTTTACGAAATTACAGAAGACCATCCACTATTCCACCCCAATCTGCCGTACGCAACAGCAAGACGACACCAGTCGTGTCGCTCCGCCAGCGTAGGTGCGTAAGCAGACAATATATAAAATGAGATTCAGATTAAAAAAGTATTGTCATGAATGTACACTCCATTAATTGCAATGCCACTGTTCCAAAATATACAATTTCTTAAAATAAAAACTGAAAATGTTGTTAAAAATCGAAAATATCAGTAAAGTGAATTACATTATGTAGAAATGAGTGGCAATTTACGCATGAATGCGCACGGTACGAGATTGAGGTTAATGAAATTAACAGAGACCATACAGCAGTGTCTGTCCGATATACCTTAAGTAACCGCAAGTCCACTCCTGTCGTGTCGCTTTGGAGGCGATTGCACGTAAAGAGAAAATCATATAAAATAACAGCAAGCATACCAAGATATTGTCATCATCGTAATATCAACTAATTCAAAACACACTTTTCTTAAAAAATAAAATTCTCGTAATTATACACATGAAAATTTTGCAGAGAATCTAAAATACCACATCAGTAAACTACACTATATAGAAATAAATGGAAAACTGTGAGGGAATGCTTACGGTACAATTTTTCGGTAAATGAAATTAACAACAGTTGTGGCGCTTGGTTCTACCGAGCGCTGCTGCAAGACCACTCCATTCGTGTCGCTCCAAGTGCGTAGGTATGTATATAGACAATCAATCAATGCAACAACAAATACAACAAAATATTGTTAGAAACGTACATATATATATATATATAACTCCAGAGATACAGTTCCCATGAAATACAAATTTTGTAAATTCAAATTTGAAAATTTTGAAAAAATATCCATAATGTCAAATCAGTAAGTTACAGTAGATAGATTTAAATAGAAATCTGCGAAACAATGCAAATGGTGCAATATCAAGACTGATGAAATTAAAAATGATCATACAGTATGCCGCTCCGATCTGCAGTACGTACTTACAGGACTATACGTGGAGTAAAACACCTTGTTCAGAGGGAGGAACTAGTATATGGTTTAGTCTCGAGCGCCATAATTTCATGCATGAATTAGAAGATCGAGGGATGAAACCGTTCGAGAACGATGCTACCTTCTGTGAGAGGCGATCTGCTAAGTCAATAGCTTCATCTGTGCAGTCATTCGGAGAATCAAACCTGGTGTTGCTGGAGTAAATCCACTGAACGGTATTGGCAACAGACACTTTATGTCACGGCATGAATATTGACGTAGACCGTCAAAACGTTGTAGATCGTTACCTATTGGTGCAGAGTCAATCACTTTACCGATTTCCATACTTTCGGTGAAGTTAACCTGCCGATTCGAGAGTATAACCTCGTGTTCTGTGAGCGAAATTAGCATACATTCCAGTGGCGGACACCGTAATTTCATGTATGATTTAGTGGACCGAGCGTCCATCCGCATGAGAACGTAGGCACCGTTTTTGAGATTGGCGCAGCTTCGTCAATACCTTCAACTATCCTGCAATACCGATAGTGAAACCAGGCTTTCCAGAAGCATATCCGCTCTACAGCAATGCCAATAGATATCCAAGTTCTCCGCATGAGCATTAAAGTAGGAAGTCATGTCGACGGAGAACATTACAAATAGTTATAGATACATTCTATTTGCAGTCTGCGTTGCCATCCGAGAACCTATCCCGCTGTATCGAGAGTATGACATCGTGATAGGAGAAACAAATTAGTATACATATGAGTGGCGCGAAGCTTTATTCCATGTTAGAATTAGAAGATCGAGCGTTGGAGCACGATATCACCTTCTTTGAAAGTAGAACGGCTACGTCAATAGCTTCACCTATCCTGTGATTCCGTGTGCCAAATCAGGTAATACCGGAGTTTATACGCTGAAGATTATTGGCAATTGATTGTTTATTTCACGGTATTTATATTATTGTAGTGAGTCATAACGTCAGAGAACATTAACAATCATTATAGAGTCATTCCTTTCTTGAATACCGTTCCTTCCGTGATCCTATCCTGCTGTAGGTAGTGTCCTGCTTAATGTTAACAGAAATAAATTCGAAGATATTTTAGGAGGCGGCACCACATGTTTGTGTATAAATATCAACACCGAGCAATAGCTTCTCCCCCGTCCTGCAATTCCGAGGGTCAATAAAGTGATTACAGAAGTAAATCCGCCGAATCATACAGCCAATGGACACCCTAATTTACGGTATGAACATTACAGTAGAGAGTCATACTGACAGCGATCATTATTAATTGGTATAGAGTCACTCTTTTTACATAAGTCCATACCTTGCCAGAATATAACCCGCCGTATCGAGAGTATAACTTCGTCATCAGAGATACAAATATGTAGATATCTTAGTGACGGGCACGTTAATATCATGTATCAATTGGAAGATAGTGGGTCTAACCGTTCGAGAACGTTACTACGTTCTGTGTGAGACGAACGGCTATGTCAATTGCTTCACCTATCCTGTGATTCCGAGAGTCAACTCTGGAATTTAACGTGTAAATCCGCTGAATAGTATGGGCAATAGACACCTTAATTCACGGTTTGAATACTAAAGCAGGCCGCCAATTCCTTGTAGAACATTACCTATAAGTGTTGGGTCACACTTCTTACAGAACGCCTTACACTCCAAAAACTAACTCGCCGTATCGTCGGTATAACACCATGTCCTGAGGTACGAAATAGTATTCGTTTTAGTGAGGAGAACCTCACATCCAAGCATGAATTTGATCGAGGATCAAATCATTCGTGACCGTTACCACCTTCTATGAGATTCAAATGGCTAAGTCAGTAGCATCACATATCCGTTGCATCTCAGAGTCGTAGCAGATACTCCTGGAGTAAATCCGATAAAGAGCATTGTCAATAAACTCCTTGATGCGCGGTTTAAAGACTAAAGTATTGAGTCAAACCGTTGGAGAACAATACCATTTTATATAAAGTCATTCTTCTTACCGAATACCAAATCATTCCGCGAAGCTGACCTGCTGAATCGGGAGGGTATATTCGTTTTCAGAGAAGCAAACTAGTGTGCATTTTAGCGACGGTCGGCATAATTTCATGTATAAATTAGAAAATAGATGGTCAATCCGATTGGAGAAAGTCACCATCCACATCGGGTGTCGAACTACCCATTCCTATGGCTCCGAGAGTAATACCAGTTCTCCCTGGGAGCAAATCCGAAGATCTGTATTAGCAATAGACACCATAGTCCCATGATTTGAATATTAAAGTAGAGCGTCAAACCGTTTGAGAGCGTTACCATTTTGTATAAAGTCAGAAGTTTTTACCGCTGGCTTTAACTTCAGCGAACATCACCCGCATCATCGAAAACTTCGTGTGCAGAAAAACACATTATATACATTTTAGTGATGAGCACGATAATATCGTACATGAATTAGAAGATCGTGGTCCAAACCGTTTCATAGCTTTACCACGTTCGCTGAGAGTCGAACGGCTAAGACAATAACCGTCTGCTATCCTGTGATTCCTAAAGTTAAATGAGGTATTCGGGAGTAAATCCGCTGAACAGTATTTTCAATAGACAACAAAAATTACCGTTTGATATTGAAAGAGTGTCAATCCGTTTGAGTGCGTTACCAATTGCTATAAAGTCAAACGCTTTGCCGAAAACCTTTCCCTCCGAAAGACAAACCCGCTGGATCGAGATTATAGCATCGTGTTCAGAGAAAGAAATTAATCTCCATTTCTGTGACGTACCTTAATGTCATGTATGTATTGGAAGATAGAGTATCAATCCGATTGAGACGTTACCATCCACTTGGAAAGTCTAAACGATAAGTCATTAGCTTCCCCATCCTGTGATACCGAGAGACAAATTAGGTAATGCGGGAGTAAGTCCGCTGAAGTTTATCGGCAACTGGACTACTTAACTCACTGTACGAATATTAATGTAGAGAGACAGAACGACGAAGAAGGTTACCAATGCACATACAGTCATACCTTTTACGAATACATTATCTTCCGAGAACCTAGCCCGCTGTAAGCGTTTGTCTTGCTTAATGTACACGGATACAAATTAGTAGATATTTGAACGAACTAGCACCACATGTTTGGGAGCAAATATTAACATCGAAGGTCAAAGCTTTTGAGAGATTACCACCTTCTGTGAGAGCCGAACGGCTGAGTATATAGCTTCTGCCATCCAAAGATTCCAAGAGTGAAACCAGATATTCCGGGAGTGAATCCGCTCAACAGAATTCCCAATAGACATCTAAATTCACGGTTTGGATAATAAAATAGAGCGTCCAACTGTTTGTGAACGTTACCAATTATTACAAGGTCAAACGCCTTCGCGATGACCATACCCTCTGAAAAACTAACCCGCTGTATCGTAGTATAACCTCGTGTACAGTGAAAGAAATTGGTATTCATTTCAGTGACGGGCACCTTAAATTCATGTATGAAGTCGGAGTTCGGAGGTCAAACAATTCGACAACGTTACCAACTTCCCTGTGAGTCGAACACATTCGTCAGTAGCTTCAGCTTTCCTGTGATTCCGGAAGTCAATGCAACAATTCCGGGAGTTATTCGCTGGACAGAACTGGCATCGTCCACCCTATTTCATGGTATAAATACTAAAGACCAAGGGCAAACCTTTGTAGGATATTTGTATTGATACAGAGCCAAACTTTATAGCAGAGGCATTGCCCTTCCGAGAAGCTAACGCGCTGTATCGACTTTATATCTTCGTATTCTGGTGAGCAAATTAGTATGCATTTTAGTGACTGGCATATTAATTTCATGTATGAATTAGAAGATCGATGGCCATACCTTTCGGGATCGATACCACACTCGATGAGAATTGAACGCCCGAGTCAATAGCTTCGTCTATGCTATAATTCCGAAAGTTAGTTCAGGTATTCCGGGAGTAAATTCGTTGGGCGGTATTGGCAATAGACAACCGCAATCCACGGTATGAATATTAATGTGGCGAGTCAAACCGTCGGAGGATATTACCAATTCGAATGAAGTCAACCCTTCCTGCCGAATACCATAACTTCCGAGTGACTAGCACGTTGTAGCGAGTGTCTTGGTTATTGTTCACGGAATCAAGTAAGTAAACATACTAGAAGATGGACACCCACATATCCGTGAATGCATATCATAATGGAGAGGCAAACCATTCGAGAACGTTACCACCGTCAATGAGAGTCGAACGGATATGTCAATAGCTCCACCTATTCTGTGATTTCGAAAGTAAAACGAGGTACTGCGAGAGTAAATCCGCTGACGAGTATTGACAATTGTCACCTTTATTCACGGTTTGAATATTACTGTAGAGCGTTAAACTATTTGAGAGCGATCCAAATTAATATAAAGCCATACATTTTGACGAATAAGGCCGCACCATTCGCGAACCACACATCCTACATAGGGAGTATATGTTCGTGTTCAGACAGTGAAATTAGTATTCACTTCTCTGACGGGCACCGTAACTTCATGTGCAAATTAGTAGATCGAGGGTCAAAGCACTCGAGAACGTTACCACCACCTGTGAGAGACGAACATCTGAGTCAACACATTCACCAGTAGTCGAGGTACCGAGAGTCAAGAGTGCAATTCCAGGAGTAAGACCGCCGAACATTATAGGCAATATGAACCTTAATCTACGAACTGAATATTAATCTAGAGAGTCAATACGTTGGAGAACATAACCAATTTTTATATAGTCACACAAATTAACGAATATTTTACCTTCCTACAACGTAACTCACTGTATATAGTATCATGCTTAGTACTCACGGAGAGAAATTAGTAGGCAGTTTAGCAGACGGATCGCTTCCTTCATGTGAAAATAGCAAAGTCAATAATCGAACCGTTGGCGGGCGGTCCCAACTGCATTGAAAGGCGCACATCTATGTCAATAACTTTACCTATCCCGTGATTGCGAATGTCAGAACACGTATACTAGGAGTAAAGGCGCTCAACATAGTTTGCAATAGACACCTTAATCCAATGCATGAATATTAAGGTTCCGAGTGAATCCGTGGGAGAAAAATACCTATTCGTGCAACGTCATCCTTTTTATCCATACCGTACATTCCGAGAACACAAGCCGTCGGAGCGATTGTCTTGCGTCTGGATGACAGGAATGTATAAGTAGCCATTTTAGCAGACGAACACCAGATTTTCATGAAATAGTCGAATATTCGGGTGTAAAACCTTTCGAGAAAGATGCCACCTTCTGTGAGAAACGAACGACTATGTAAATAGCTTCACATATTCTGTGACACCGAAAGTCAAACCAGATATTGCGGAGAAAATGCGCTGTAGACTATTGGTAATGGACACATTAATTCAAGGTTTGAATGTTCAAGCAGACCCGTCAAACTGTTGTGGAATGTTGCATATTTGTGTAGAATCAAAAACTTTACCGATTGCTCTTACCTTCTGGGAACCTAGCCGCCGTGTCGAGAGTATAACGTCGTTATCAGAGGATCAATTTAGTAAATATTTTAGTGACGTGGTCCTAAATTTGAATATAAATAAGAAGATCGAGGGTCAAACGATCGAGAACGTTACTACCCTTTTTGAGACTCGAAAGGATAAGTCACTAGCTTCAGCTATCCCTATATTCCGAGAGTCAATCCAGGTTTTCCAGGTCTAAATACGCCGAAGTTTATTGGCAATTGACACCTTAGTTCACAGTTTGAATATTAAAATAGAACGACAAACCGATTGTGAACGTTATCTCCCTCTTTGAAAATCAAACCGATAAGACAATAGATCCATATATCCTTTGATTCCGAGAGTCTAACCAGGTATTCCGAGGGTAAATGCTCTGGTGGGTATTGACAATAGAAACCAAAATTCGTGAAATAAATATTAACATACAGCGTGACAACGTGTGAGAACGTAACCAGTTGTTGTAAAATCAATCGTTTTACCATTTACCTTTTCTGCTGACAACCTATCCCGCAGCCGGGAGTGTGATGCTTAGTGTAAACGGAATCAAATTAGTATACGTTGGAGTGACGGACACTTAACTCCATGTTTGAATCAGAATATCGAGGCTCACACCGTTCGAGCACGATACCAACGTCTTTGAGGGTCGAACGGCTAAGTCGATGGCTTCATCTATTCCAAGATTCCAAGAGACAAATGAGTTATTTCGGGAAGAAATACGATGAACATTATTGACAATAAACGCCTTAATTCAAGGTTTGAATATTAAGGTAGAGCGTCAAACCGTTCAGAACGTTTCCAGTAGGCATTAAGTCAAACGTTTTACCTGATGACCTTACTCTGCGGAAGCATAATGCGCTGTATCGAGAGCACGATGAGGTGTTCAAAGAAACAAGTTACAATACATTTTATGGCCTGGTACATTAACTTCATGTATGAGGCAGCAGATTTGGTGTCAAGCCATTCGAGAACGTTATCTCCTTCTTTGAATGTCGAAGGCCTGAGTCCAAAGCTTCATCTAACTTGCGACTCTGATAGTCAAGCGTGGAATTCCAGGAGTAAGTCCGTTGTACATTGTTCGCAATGGACACCATTAATTCTCGTTTGAATTCTAAAGTAGAGCGTGAAATCCGTTGTAAACGTTACCAGTTCGTTTAAAGTCAAAGGTTTTATCAATTACCATGCCCTACAGAGGACCTAACCCACAGCAACTAGTGTGTTGCTTAGTGTAAACGGA
Organism: Lasioglossum baleicum; assembly: GCF_051020765.1. Taxonomy (NCBI): domain Eukaryota; kingdom Metazoa; phylum Arthropoda; class Insecta; order Hymenoptera; family Halictidae; genus Lasioglossum; species Lasioglossum baleicum. Next base: position 19,347 of record NW_027471246.1, read on the forward strand.
AACAGATAAGTCCACATCGTATGGTCTGGCACCTTAACTACATGTATCCATGAGGAATACCGAGAGGCAAACCGATCCAGAACGTTACCACCTTCTTTGAAATTCGAAGGGCAGAGTCAATAGCTTCAGATGTTTTTGTGATTCCGTGAGAAAATCAGGTACTCCGGGCGTGAATCCGCTGAACAGTATTGGCAATAGGCACTCCAATACTCGATTTGAATTTTAGGTAGAGCGACAAACCGTTTGAGACGGTATCAATTGGAGTAAAGTCAAAGGTTTTATTAATTACCATACCTACAGAGAACCGAACCCGCTGCAACCAGTGTGTTGCTTAGTGTAAACGGAAACAAACAAATACCCATTTTAGGGACTGGCACCTTAATTTCATGTACCAATGAGTGTATCGAGTGGCAAACCGTTCCAGGACGTTTAACACCTTCTTTGAAAGTCGAACGGCAGAGTCAATAGCTTCACATATTTTTGTGATTTCGAGAGTCGAGCCTTGTATTACAGGAGTAAATCCGCTGAACGTTATTGACAATAGACACCTTAGTTGACGGTATGAATATTGCAGTAGTGCGTCATACCGTTTGAAAACATGACCAATTGGTGTAAAGTCAAACATATTGCCGATGGCGTTACTCTCGTAGAAGCAAATTAACCGAATCGAGAGTATAACTTCGTGTTCAGAGAAAGGATATAATCTTAAATTGTGTGATGGGCTCCTTAATTTCATGTATGAATTAGAAGATCGGGGGTCAAACCGTTCGAGGACATTACCACCTTCTTCTGGAGACGAAGGGCTATGTCAAAAACTTCACCCCATCCTGTTATTCCGATAGACGAAACCAGGTATTCCGAGAGACAATCCGCACACAGTACAGTATTGTCAATGGGCACCTTGATTTACGGTATAAATAGTAATCTTGAGAGTGGACCATCGAACCATCGAGAAACGGTGCTAACTGGTATATGGTCAGATTCCGTACAGGATATCACACCCTCCAAGAGTCTAACCCGCAGCAGCAAGTGCCTTGCATGGCGTTCAAGGAAACAAATTAGTAGACACTTTAGCAGACGGACAGGTTAATTGCATGTAGCAATAGGAAGATAGAGGGTCAAACCTTTCAAACACGTTGCCACCTTCTGTCAGAGACGAAAGGCTAACTCAATAGCGTCATGTATCCTGTTAGTCCGGGAGTCATGCCAAGAATACCGAGAGTAAATATGCTGAACATTGTTGGCAATAGATTAATTCACGATATCAGAACTATTGTACAGAGCCAAATCGATGTAGATCGTTACCTATTCGGATAGAGTCAAGCATCATGCCGAAGGGCTTACCTTCTTAGAACCTCACCCGCTGCATCGAGAGTATAACTTCGTGTTCAGAAAACGAAATTAGTATGCACTTCTGTGACGGGCAAGCTCTCTTCATCTATGAGTTAGAAGATAGAGGGTCAGGACAGTTCCATATCGTAACCACCGTCTGTGAGAGGCGAATGTCTCGGTGAATAGCTTAATATATGCTGTGATTCCGTGAGTCAAACCATGTATTGTGGGCGTAAATCCGCCGAGCAATATTGTCAATAGAAACCTTAATTCACGGATTGAATGTTAAAGTAGAGCGTCAAACTGTTTGTGAGCGTTACCAATTCGTATGAAGTCAAACGTTTTGAAGAAGACTTTACCCTTCGAAAGCCCAACCCTCTGTACCGGGAGTCTAACATGTTATTCAGAGGGTCGAACTAGTATACATCTCAGTGACTGGCACTATAATTTCTCACATGAATTAGAAGGTTCAGTGTCAAGCAGTTCGAGAACGATCCTATTTGAGATTCGAAGGTTAAGTCAAAGCTTCACCTATCCTGCGTCTCCGAGAGTCAATCCAGGTATACCGGGCGTAAAATCCGCTGTACAGCATTGGCAATAGAGACCTTAATTCACGAATTAAATATTAAAGTACACCGTCGAACCGCTTGAGAGCGTTATAAGTTAGTATAATGTCAAACGTTTTACAGGAAGGCCTTACTTTCCGCGAACCATCACATGCATCATCGAGAGCATAACTATCCGTTTCAGAGAATGAACAATTATTCATTTCAGTCACGGGCACATTAACTTTATGTATGAATTAGAATATCGATGGTCAAAACCTATAGAGATCGTTACCAACAATTTGTGAGAATCAAACGTTTGGGTCATTAGCTTCACCTAACCTGTGATTCTGAGAAGCCAAGCAGATATTCCGCGAGTAAAACGGCTTAGCAGTAGCGGCAATCCACACGTTAATTCACGGTATGAAATTAAAGCAGAGAGTCAACACGTAGGAGAACGTTACCAATTAGAATAAAGTCATTAATTATACCCAACACCTTTCACTCTGAGAACGCAATCCGCTATATCGATTGTCTTGCTCAGTTTTCACAGGAAGAAATGAGTAGGCACTTTAGCAGGCGGACACCATAACTTCATGAATGAATTAGAAGGTCGTGTATGACGCAATGCGAGAACGTAGTCACCATCCTTGAGAGTCGAGCGGCTAACACTTTGGCTTCTCTCATACTGTCATTCAGAGAGGAAAGCAGGTATTCCGGGAGTAAATTGACAGTACATTATCGCATTACGAACCCTACTTCCCGGTATAAATATTATAGTGCCGAATCACACAGTTGTGCAACGTTAATTATTGGTATGCGGTCAAACATTCTACCGAATGCACTAGCTCCCGACACGATGACCCGCTGTATTTAAATCATAACCTAGTATTTAAGGAAGCAAATTAGTATACCTTTTAGTGATGGGCACCTTCATCTCATGTGTGATTTCGAATATCCAGGGTCAAACCATTCGTGAACGTGACCATCTTCCTTGAGATTCGAACAGCTAACACAATAGCTTCTTGAGAATCGAACGGCCAAGTCCGTAGCTTCACCTATCCTGTCCTGTCGAGAGTTCAAAAACCAAGAATTCCGGGAGAACATCCTCTGAATGGTATTGGCCATATACACCATAATTCACGGTGTAAATATTAAGCTACTGAGTCATACCGCCGGAGGACATTATCTATTTAAGTAAAGTAATACCTTTTACGCAATACCTTACCTTCCTTGATCCTATACCGCTATAGCGAGATTCTAACTTAGTGTCCACGGAATGAAATGAGTTGATTTTCAGTAGACTGACTCTTCAGTATCACGTATGAATGGCAAACTCGAGAGTCAAACTCTTAGATATCGTTAGCATCTATTTTGAGGTTAGTGCTGCTAAGTCTGTAGCTTCACCTGTTTTGTTATGCTGGAGGCCGACCAGAAATTCCGAGAGTATATCCGCAGTATAGTATTGGCAATACACACTTTAATCACGGTTTGAATATTAAAGTAGAAGGTCAATCCATCGGAGAACATTTCAAAATGGTATAAAGTCAAGATATTGCCGGATACATTGCATTCTAAAAACCGTACTTGATGTTGCAAGTGTAATACAAAGTGCTCGAGAAACAAATTAGTAGATATTATAGCTGAAGCACACCTTATTTCCGTGTACAGAATAATCGAGAGTCACACCTTCGAGAACGATCCTACCTTCTGTGGTAGCCGAACGGTTATGTCAATAGGATCACCTATCCTGCGATTCGGAAAGTCAAGTCTGATGTTCCGTAAGTAAATGCGATGTACAGTACTGCAAAGGACACCACAATTCACAGTTTGTATATTAATGTAGAGCTTCAAACAGTATGAGAGCGTTCCCAATTGGTATAAAGTCAAACGATTTCCAGAACGTTTAGCTTCCGCGGATCTCACCCGCTTCATCGAGAGTATAACTTCGTGACCAGGGAAAAAAATTACAATTCATTGCAGAGTCGGGTACCTTAGCCTCATGTATGAGTTAGAAGTTTGGGGGTCAATCCGCACGAGATCGTTGCCACCTTCTGTAAAATGCGAACGGGTAAGTGTGCAGCTTCACCTATCCTGCGATTCCTGGAGTCATCAAAGTTATTTGGAAGTAAATCGGCAGATCGGTATTGGCAACAGCCACATTAGATCTCGGTTTGTATATTAAAATACTGCGTCACGCCGTGTGAGAACGTTACTAATTGCTATATGTCAAACGCTTTCCGAATGCCTTTCGGACCGAGAAGCTATCCCGCGGTATCGAGAGTATACCAACGTATTTAGAGAATCTCATTAGTATTCATTATACTGATTTCATGTATGAATTAAATGATCAAGGGTACATCAGTTTGATACCGTTACCACATTCAATGATATTCGAACAGCTAAGTCAATAGCTTCACCTATCCTGTTTTTCCGAGAGTCAAACAAGGTATACCGGAGTAAATCCGCTGCACACTATGGCATTAGGTACCATATTTCATGGTATTAATAATAAATTAGAGAGTCAATCTCTTGACGATCGTTGCGTACAGTTATAGAGCCATACTTTATAAAGAAGTCCTTTGATTGCAAGAAGCTAACGCGCTGTATCGTGGGTACGTCTTCGTGTTCAGAGAAGCAAATTATTACACTTTTTAGAGTCGGGCTCCTTATCCTCGTGGATGAATTAGATGATCGAGTGTCAAACCGTTCTGGAACGTTACCACGTTCTGTGAGAGTCGAAAGGTCAAGTCAGTAGCTTCAACTACCTTGTGCTTTGCATGAATCGAACCAGGTATTCCGGAGATAATCCGCTGATGAGTATTGGCAATAGGCACCTTAATGCACGATACAAACATTTAGGTGCTGAGTCATTCCGCCAGAGAAGAATATCAATTAAAATAAAGTAATTCTTATTACACAATATCTTACCATACGAGAACCGGTCCCACTGTAGCAAGTGTCTAGCTGAGTGTTCACGGAATCAAGTGAGTAGACGTTTCAGCAGACGGACACCTTAGTTTCACGTACGAATAGCCAAATCAACAGTCAAACTATTCGAGAACGTCAGCACATTTTTGGAGAGTCGTACTTCTAAGTGAATAACTTCACCTATCCTGTTATTCCGAGATTCAGACCAGGAATTCCGAGCTTCTATTAGCTAGTAATAGTTTAGTATTGGCAACACACAACTTAATTCACAGTATAAATACTAAAGGACAGAGTCATACCGTCGTAAAACGTAACCTACTCGTGTAGAGTCAATCTTTTTCAGAAGGCCATACATTCCGTGGAGATAACCCGCTATATCGAGATTATTGCTAGGTGTTATGAGAAGCAAGTTAGTATACATTTTCTAACGGGTACCATATTTAAATTTATGAGTTGGATGGCAGATGGACAAATCGTTGGAGGTCGTTACCACATTCTTTGATGTTCGAAAGGATAAGTGAATAGCTTCACCTATCCTGTGATTCCGTGAGTCTTACGGGTTATTCCAGGAGTCCATCCGCTGTACAATATATGCAATGGACACCTTAGTTCACGGTTAGAATATTAATGTACAGAGTCAAACATTTGTATACCGTTACATATTGGGATGGTGTCAAAAGTTTTAGAGAAAATCATACCCTCCGTGAACTTAACCCGAAGATTGTAGAGCGTTACTTCGTATTCAGAGAAACAAATTAGTAAACATTGCTGTGAATGGCACCGTAATTTAATGTACGAATGAGAAGGTCGCGGATGAAACCGTTCGAGAACGTTACCACCTTCTTCGGGAAATATCACATAAAACACATCTTCACCTGTCCTGCGCCGCGGAGAGCCACACTAGGAATACCAGGAGTATATCCACTGAAGAGTATTGCAATGGACACCTTCGATCCCGGTTTTAATGTTAAAGTAGAGCATTAATCCGGTTGTGAAGCGTAACCAATGGGTATAAAGTCAAACGATCGGCACTAAGACGTAACTTCCGCGAAACTCACCCGCCTCATCGAGAGTATAACCTCGTGCTCACAGAACGAAACTAGTATTCATTTCAACGACAGACACCTCAACTTCACGTATAAATTAGAGGATCGACTGTCAAACCGTGCGAGAACGTTGCCAACATATTTGAGTGTCGAAAAGATAAATCAAAAGCATCACGTACCCTGTTTATTCAGATAGTGAAACCAAGAATTCCGGGAGTTTATCTGCGGCACAGAATGGTAATTGACACCTTAGTTCAGGGATCGAATAATAAAGTAGAGCGTAAGGCCGTTATAGAAACTTTACCTATTCGCATAGAATGAAACTTTTTACCGAAGGCCTTACCTCCCGAGTAGTCCAACCAGCCGTAGGCAGAGCCCTACGTATTGAACACGGAAGCAAATTAGTAGTCATTGTAGTAGAAGTACACCTCATCGTCATGTACGACCGGAATTATCGAGAGTCAAACCGATCTTGATCGATCCCATCTTCTTTGGGAGCTGAGCGGCCAAGTCAATAGCTTCACATATCCAGCTATTCCGATAGGCAAACCAGGTATGTCGGGAGTCAATCTGCTGTAAAATATTGGTACTGGGCACCTTAACTCGCGGTTTGAATATCAGTGAAGAACGTGAAACCGTTTGAGAACGCTACAAGATGCTATAAAGGCAAACGTGTTACCGAAGACCTTACTCCCCCAAAAAATTAACCCGCTGGATCGAGAACATAATTTCGTTTCCATTGAAACAAATTAGTATATATTTTAGTGACGGAACCCTCAATTTCATCTTCCAATAGGAAGGTCGAGTTTCAAACCGACCGAGGAACGGTTACAATATCCTTCGGAGTATGACGGCTAAGACTTTAGCATCACCTCCCGTGTGGTATCGAGCGTCAAGCCTGTAATTCCAGGAGTAAATCGGCTGGACAGTATTCGCAAACGACAGCTTAATTCTCGGTATGAATATTGAAGCATGCCGTCAATCCGTTTGAGAGCATTACCAATTAGTATATTGTCAAACACTTTACCGCTGGCCTCAGGCTTGGAGAAGCAAACTCGCCCTTTCGAGAGTATATGCACGTATTCAGAAAAGTATGATTTTACATAATTTAGTGCCTGCACCGTAATGTCATATACCAGATAGAAAATCTAGTGTCGAGTCTTTTGGAAACGTTACAGCCTCCTTTGAGACTTATACGGCTGAGTCAATGTCTTCACCTTTTCTTGTGATTCCGATAGTCAAATCTGGTATTACAGGAGTAAATCCGCTGAACAGTGTCGGCAATAGGCACCTTAGTTCTCGGTATGGAATTTAATGGGAGAGTCAAACCGTTTGAGAACGGTACCAAGTTGAATAAAGTCAATCGTTTAACCGAATCCATTACCCTCCGAAGCATATCGCATTATATCGGGAGTACAACTTGGTGTTCAGATGTAGAAATTTGTATACATTTTAGTGACGGGCATCATATCTTCTTGTATTAATAAGAAAAATGGATGTGACAAACTGTTCGAGAACATTACCACCTTCTTTGAGAGTCGAACGGCCAAGTCGACAACTTCACCCCGTTCCGAGATTCCAAGAGTCACATTAGGTACTCCGAGAGCAATCAGCTGAACATCTTTGCGATAGACATTTTAATTCACGGTATGAATAATAAAGTAAAGAGTCAAGCCGTCGGAGAAAATTACCTATTCGTATAAAGTCATTCTTCTTACCTAAAGCTATACCGTAAGAGAACTTAATCCGCTGTAGCCATTGCTTTACTTATTATACACGGAGACAAATCAGTAGGCGATATAGTAGAAGCACACCACATTATCATGTATGAACAGAATTCCCGAGAGTCAAACCGTTAGAGAACGATCTCACCTTCTTTTAGAGTCAAACGGTCAATTCAATAGCTTCACCTATCCTGTGATTCCGAGCGGCAAACATGGAACTCCGGGAGTAAATCCGCTGAACTGTATTGGCAATTGGCGCCTTAATTGGAGGATTTAACGCTGAATTAGAGAGTCAAGCCGTTGTAGAGCGTTGTCCATTGGTATGCAGTTAAACTTCATTCCGGATATCTTGCACCCCTAGAACATATCCCGCTGCAGCAAGTGTCTTGCTTAGTGTTCAAGGAAAGAATTAGTAGACTCTTCAGCAGACGGACACTTTAATTGCATAAATCAAAATGAAGATAGATGGCAAATCGTCAGAGAAAGTAACCACCTCCTTTGAGAGACGCATGGCTAAGGCAATACCTTTACCTCTCCTGTGAATTCGGAAGATAAACCATGTATTTCGGGAGAAAATCCGCTGAACAGTATTGCCGCCAA
>NW_027471247.1:0-27515 GCF_051020765.1 Lasioglossum baleicum
ATACTAATATCTTTGTCTGAACACCAACCTCTTGTGTTCGTGGAAGGAAAGGCCTTCGGCAAAACATTTGACATTATACCAATAGGAATCGCTATCGAACGGTTTGGCGTACTACCTTAATATAAAACCGCCATTTAAGCTTGTATCGCCAATACTGTCAGCGGATTTACACCCCCGAATATCAGAATTAACTTAGGAATCACAAAATAGCAGAAGCTATTTTCTTAGCCGGCCAACTCTCAGCGAACATGATAAAGCTCTGCAACCCTTTGACCCTCGATCTCCTAATTTGTAACGAAGTATGATGCCCGTCATTGAAAGTATAATAATTTGTTTCCCTGAGCCGTATGTCATACTCTCGATGCATCGTGTGTGGTACTCGGAACGTAAGGCCTTCTGTAAAATGTTTGACTCTATCCGAAAAGGTATCGATCTACGACTGTTTGACCCTTTACGTTAGTATTGATGCTGTGAATTAAGTGTATTGCTAATACTGGTTAGCGGATTAACTCTCGGTGTCTCTCATTTGACTCTCGATAGCACAGGACAGGTGAAGCTGTAGTCCTGGCCGTCCGACTCTAAAGGAAGGTGGTATCGTTCTCGATAGGTTTTGACACTCCGATCTTCTTAATTCATACGCGAAATTAAGGTGATCAAAACTAAAATGCATGTCAATTTGTATCTTTGATTCCGGAGATATACTCTCGATACCGCGGATCAGGTACTCGGAGTGTTGAGTCTTCGGTAAAACTTCTGTCCTCATACCAATAGCTTAGGTTCCACAAAAGTGAGCCACTGTACTTTAATATTTATACCCTCAAATAGGGTGTCCAATGGTAAGACTGCACTGGGGATTGTATCCCGGAATATCTGGTTGGACTATCAGAATAGCAGGATCGTTGAAGTTACTGATTTAGCTGTACGACTCTCAAAAAGGTGATAACATTCACGAACGTATTGACTCGCGATCTCCATACTTATCGTGAAAAAATGTATCCGTCACTAAATTGAATAAACATTTTCTTCTATAAACACGTAGCTATACCACAGACACACCGGTATTGTTTCTCGAAAGGCGAGGCCTTGCGAAAAACATGACACTATTACAATAAGTAATGTTCTACAAGCGTTTGACACTCTACTTTAATATTCAAACCTTGAATGAATATGTCCATTGGCAATACTGCACTGTGGATTGACTTCCAGATTACCCGGCCTGACCCGCGAAACGCATGAGAGTTGTTGCTACTGAGTAAGCCGTTGGACACTCAGAGAGGTTGATAACGTTCTCGAAAGGACTGACTTTCGATCTTCAAATTAATACATGAAACTGAGGTTCCCGTCACAAAATGTGTACTAATTACTTCCTCTGAAAACGACGTTATACCCTTGATACAGCGGCATAGCATCTCCGAAGTGTTGGCTATCGGTAATTGTTTGTCTCAATACAAATAGGTATCGTTCTACAAGGGTCTGACTCTCCACCTTAATAATCATATCGCGAAGTAATTAGCCTACTGCCAATACTGATCAGCGGATTTACTCCATGCATACCTGGTTTGGCTCCCTACTTTAATGCTCATGCCGAGAATTTCGGTACTGATTGCCAATGCTGTAGAGCAATGCCAGGTTTGAGTCTCGGCATCCCAGGTTAGGTGAAGATATTGACTTAGCTCTGCGATTCTTAAGGAAGGTAGTTAAGTTCCCGAACCGTTTGATACTCGACCTTCTACTTTATACATGGAAGTAAGGCGACCGTCACTAAAATGTATACTAATGTGTTTCTCTGAACACGAGGCTATACTCTGGACACGGCGGGTTAGATTCACGGAAGACAATGCATACAGTAAAAGGTTTCACTGCATAGCAATAGGCAGCGCCCTACAGCGCTATGTCGGTCAGCTTTAATGTTCATACCGTGAATTATGGTGTCTATTGCCAATACCGTACAGGGTACTTACGCCCGGTGTACCTGGTTTGACTATCCCTGGGTAGGTGAAGCTATTGACCTTGCTGTTCGGATCTCAAGGAATGTGGTGACGTACTCGACAGGATTGGCAGTCGACTTTTCTATTCATCCATGAACATAGGGCATCTGTCTGCTAAAATGTCTACTAATATGTACGCCTGAACACTAAGCAACACACTCGGTGCATCTGGTTAGGTTCTCGGAAAGTGAGGCATTCGATAACAAAAATTACTTTATACCAGTCCGTAATGTTCTTCGACGGTTTGGTCCACAACTTCCATATTCGTTCCGAGAATTGAGATGACCATTGCCAATACTGTTCAGCGCATTTACTCCCGGAATACCTGGTTTCACATACGGAATATCAGGATAGGTGAATCTATTCACATAGCCGTTCTACTGTGAAGAAGGTGGCCACGTCATCGAGAGGCTTGTCCCTCGATCTTCTTGTTGATAATGAAATTAAGGTGCCCGTCCGGAAAATGTTTTCAAATTTCTTCCTTTGAACACGAAGTTATATTCTCGATACGACGGGTTAGCATCCTCGAAGTTTGGGCTATCGGTGAAGTGTTTGACTCTATAGCAATAAGTAACGTTCTACAACGGTTTGACCATTGGTTTTAAAATTCTAACCAAGGAGTAAGGAGTCGATTGCCAATACTGTTCAGTGGACTTACTGCCGAAGTACCTAGCTTGACTCTCGGAATCATTGGCGAGGTGAAGCTCTTGACTTAGCGACAGTCAAAAGTGGTCGACACGTTCCGAATGGTTTGACTCTCAATCTTAATATTCATACATGAATATAAGGTGTCCGTCTGGCGAAATGTCTTCTAATTTGCATCCGTGAACACTAGGCAAGGTACTTCGTCCAGCAGACTAGGTTCTCGGAACATGACGTATTCGGTTAAAAGAATGCCATTATACCAATTGGTAATGCTCTCAAATGGTTTCACGCTCTACAGTAATATTCAAACCGTGAAACAAAGTGTTCATTGCCAATACTGTTCAGAGAATTTACACCCGGAGTGCCTGGATTGACTGTCCGAATCACGGAATAGAGGAGCCATTGACTTAGACGTTCGACAGGCAATAATGGACGCGTCGTTCCCCAACGGTTTGACACTCGATCTTCCATTTCATACATGAAATTAACATTCCCGCCACTGAAATATATACTAATTTGCATCCCTGCACACCATGTTATACACTCGATACAGCGGGATAGTTTGTCGGAAGGTGCGCCCTTCCGCAAAGAGCTTGACTCTATACGAATACGTAACGATCTACAACGCTACAACGTACGACTCTCGCGGAAGCTGGTATCGTTGTCGAACGGTTTGACACTCGATATTTTAATTTATACATAAAATTAAAGTCATTAGAATGTAAACTAGATCGTACCTATGAGCACGGTGTTATCCTCCCGATACAGCAGTTCAGTTCTTCGGAGGTTAAGGCATTCTGTAAGCAGTTAACCCTACGCGATTAGGTAATGTTCCTCAACGGTTGGACCGTCTGCTTTAATTTTCAAACCGCAAATTAAGGTATATATTGCCAATATTGTACAGCGGATTTGCTCCTGGAACACCAGGTTTGACTCTAGGATTCAATGGATAGGGTGAAACTACTGATGGAGCAGTCTGTCTCTCACACATGGTGGCAAAGATCTCGATCTGTTTTGTCCCTCGCTCGTCTAATTCATACACGTAATTCAGGCCCCCGTCACAGAAGCGAAAACTAATTTCATTCTCTGAACACGACGTTATACTCTCGAAACTGCGGGTTAACTTCTGTAAGGACATCGGTGGCATGCTTGACTTGATACCAATTGGCAACGCTCTATAACGCTTTGACGCTCTACTTTAATATTTAGACTGTGGTATAGGGCGTCTAATGCCAATACTCTACGTCAGGATACGTGAAGCCATGGACTTAGCCATTCCACTCCCAAAGAAGGTGGCATTATTCCTAAAAGTATGACCCTCGATCTTCAAATTCATGCATGAGATTAAGGTGACCGACACTGAAAAGTGTCATAATTTGCTTTTCTGAATGCGAAGACGTACACTCGATATAGCGCGTTAGCTTCTCGTTTGCTAAGACGTTCTTTAAAAAGTGTGACTCTATAACAGTACGCAACGCTCTTCCACGGTTTAACTCTCTGCCTTATTATTCATACTGCAAAATAGGGTTTGCTAATGCTTTACTGTGCAGCGGATTTTCGCCCAGTATACCTTGTTTGACTCTAGGAATCACAGGATTCGTGAAGCTATTGAGTTAGGCGTTCTGTTTTCAATGAAGGCGGAAACTTTCTGGATCGGTTTGACCCTCCAGCTTCTATTTCATAATGAAATTACGGTCTCCGTAACTATAATGTTTGCTATTATGATCCTCCGAACACAAAGTTACACTCACAATGAAGCGGGTGAGGTTCGCGGACGTCAAGGCGTCCGGTGAAACGTTTGACTTTACAGCAATTGGTAACGTTCTACAGGGGTTTGATTGTCTGCTTTAATATTCAAACCATGAATTAGGGTTTATATTGCCATAACTGTCTAACGTATTTGCACCCGGAATACATGGCTTGACTCTCGGAGTCACAGGATAGGTGACGCTATTGCTTTTGCCATGCTTCTATCAAAAAATGTGGTATCGTTCTCGAACCATTTGACCCTCCATCTTTGTATTCATAGATGCAATTAAAGTGTCCGTCTGCTGCAGTGTCTACTAATTTGTTCCCTTAAACACTAAGCACGACATTTGCTGCAGAGTGATAGGTTCTCGGAGGGTAAGGTAACCGGTAAAGGGTTTGACCCTATACCAATAGGTAACGTTCTACGATGGTTCGAATCTCATTGTTTCTATTTATACCGTAAATTAAGGTGTCTGTAGCCAATACTGTGCTGCCGATTTACACCCACAATACCTGGTCTGAATCTCGGAATAACATCGTAGGTGAAGCTATTCACTTAGCAATACGACTCTAAGAAAAGATGCTAATATTCTGGAACGTCTGACTCCCGATTTTTCCATTCATACGTGTATCTGAGGTGCCCAACACCAAAATGCATACTCACTTGCTTCGCTGAACTCGAAGTTGTTCTCTCGATGCGGCGATTTAGCTTCGCGGAAAGGGAGGCATACGGTAAAAGGTTTGACACTATGCCAGGAGGTAACGTTCTACAACGCTTTGACAGGTTTCTTTAATATTCAAACCGTGAATTGAGGAGTCTATTGCCAAGGCCATTCAGCGGATTTCGACCAGGATTACCGTGTATGACTCTCGGAATCGCAGGATAGGTGATGCTAATAGCTTGGATGTGCGAATCTCACTGAAAGTAGTATCCTTGTGCAGCGGAATGCATATCGTTCTTCTTTTTCATACATGAAATGAAGGTGCCCGTCACTAAGAGGAATAATAGTTTGACTCCCTGAACAGGAATTTAGACTATCTATACAGCAACTTAAGATTTCGGAGGGTAAGGTCTTCCCTAAAAAGTGTGACGCTACACCAATAGGTAACGTTCGACAAAGATTTGACACTCAACGTTAATATTCGCACCGTGAATGAACCCCTCCATTGGTAATACTGCTCTATAGATTCACTCCAGGAATAAGTGAACTGAGCCTCAGAATCACATAATAGGTGAGGCTATTGATTTCGCCGTTCGACTCTCACGGAAGGTGATCCCGTTCTCGAACGGTTTGGCCATGAACCGTCTAATTCGCACATGAAGTTAAGGTGCCCGACACTAAAATTTATACTAATTCGACCCTCCTATTACGATGTCATGCTCTCGATACAGCAGGATACGCTGTAGGAAGGTAACACAATCTGTAAAAAGAATGTCATTATAACAATTTGTAATGCTCTCCGACTACTTGACTTCCTACTTTAAGGCTCATGCCGAGAATTTAGATCTCTATTGTCAATGCTGTATATCGGATTTTCTCCCGGAATAACTGGTTTGACTCTCCGCATCGCAGGATGCGTGGAACAATTCGCTTAGCGAATCGTATCTCACAGAATGTGGCAACGTTTTCGAACGGTTTGTCCATCGATGTTGATATTTATACGCAAGCATGTGGCGTTCGTCTGCTAACAGTTCTGCGAAATTTTTTCCGTGCACATTACGCAGGACACTCGCTACAGCGGGTTAGGTTTTCTGAAGGTATGGTATTCGGTAAAAGGAATGACTTTATGCGCATTGGTAATGTTCTTCGGCGGTTTGACTCTCTACATTAATATTCACGCTGTGAATTAATGTTTCTATCGCCAATACAGCTCTGCGGATTTACTCCTGAAATACGAGGCTTGACGCTTGAAATCTCAACTATGGGTGAGGTTGTTGACTCAGCGGTTCGACACTAAATGGAGGTGGAAACGATCTCGAATGACTTCACATATGATCTTCCAATTCGTACATGAAAATAAGGTGCCCGTCACTGAAATTGTTACAAATTTCTATCTCTGAACAGGAAATTACGCTCTCGACGACACGGGTGCGCTCGCGGAAGGTAAGATCTTCGGTAAGGCTTTTGACTCTTGTCCCAATTGGTTGCGTTCTCAGACGGTGAGACGTTGTGTTTTAATCTTCAAACCGAGAATTAATTTGTATGTTGCCAATACTGTATTGCATATCTACTCCCGGATTACACGGTTTGACTCACTGTATCACAGGACAGGTGAGGCTATGGACTTGGCCGTTCGTATTTCAGAGATAGTGACATCGTTCTAGATCGGCTTAACACTCGATCTTTGTAACGCTCTGAAATGGATTGACGAACTACTTTCATATTCACACGGTGAACAAAGGTGTCGACTGCCTATAGTGTACAGCGTATTGACTCCGGAAATGCCTGGTTCAACTTTCGAAATCACAGCGTAGGTGAAGCTATAGACATAGCCGCTCGAATCTCAAAGAGTGTAGTAACGTTCTGGGACGGTTGGACACACGATCTTCTAATTCATACAGGAAATTAAGGTGCCCTTCACTGCAATGATCACTAGTTTCTTTCTATGAACACGAACTTATACTCCCGAAAAAGCCGGTGAGGTTCGCAGAATGTAAGTCCCTTGATAAGACGTTTGACTTTATACCAATTTGTATGGCTCTCGAATGGTTTCATGCACTATTTTAATATTGAAACCGTGAATTAAGCTGTCCATTGCGAATACTGTTCAGCGGTTATACTCCTGGTATACCAAATGAGACTCTCGGATGCACGGGATAGGTGAAGCTGTTGAGTTAGATGTTCGACTTTACAAAGAAGATGGTAACGTTATGGAATAGGTTTGCCACTAGATCTTCTCTTTCATACACGAAACTAAGATGCCCGTTACTACAATGTATACTAATTTGTATCTCGGAACACGAAGTTATACTCTCGATACAGCGGGTCAGTTTTTCGGGGTGCAAGGCATTCAGTAAGAAGTTCAACCCTAAACGAATAGGAAATGTACCACAACGGATTGACGGCCAGCATTTATATTCGTACCGTGCATTAATGTGCCTATTGCTATTTCTGTTCAGCGGATTTTCTTCCGGAATACCTTGCTTGATTATCGGAATCCCCGAATATGTGTAGCTATTGAATTAGCCGCTCGACTCTCTAAGGAGGTGGTGTCATTCGGTAACGATTTGTCCCTCGATATTCTAATTCAGTCTCGAAGTTAAGGTGCCCGTCACTGAAATGAATAATAATTTCTTTCTCTGGAAACGAATTTATACTCTCGGTGCAGCGGGTCAGGCTCTCGGAAGATAAGGCCTTCGGTAAGATGTTTGACTTCATACAAATCGGTAACGTTCTTCAACGATTAGACGATGTGCTTTAACATTGATACCGCGAATTAATGTGTCTATTACCACTACTGTTCAGTGGATTTTCTCCCGGTATACCAGGTTTGACTCTCGGAATCAAAGGATAGGGGAAGGTATTGAATTAGCCGTTAGACTCCCAGACAGGGCGGTCAAGATCTCGAACGGTTTGACCACAGACCTTCTAGTTCATATATAATATTAATGTGCCCTTCACTATAATGTATACCAATTCGCTTCGCACAACACGAAGTTTTACTCTCGATACAGCGGGATACGCTCTCGGAAGGTAACGTATTCTGTAAAAAGAACGACTTTATAAGAATTGGTAATGTTCTCCGACGATATGACTCCCTGCTGTAATGCTCATGCCGAGAATTTGGGTATCGGTTGCTAATACTGTCCAGCGTACTTTCTCCCGGAATACCTGGTTTGGTTCTCGCAATCACAGGCTAGGTGAAGCTATTGAAATAGTAGTACGACTCTAGACGAAGGAGGTAACGTTCTCGCTCAGTTTGACCATCGATATTCTACTCCATGCTTGAATCTAAGGTGCTGTCACTAAATTGTATACTTATGTGATTCTCTAAACACGTAGCTGTACCCTCGATATAACGGGTTGGCTTCGCGGACCGCAAGGGATTCGGTAAATCATTTCACTCTATACCAATTAGCATCGCTCTCAAACGGTTGACGCTCTACTGTAATATTCAAACCGTGAATACAGCTGTCTATTGCCAAAACTCTTCTGCGGATTTTCGCTCGGATTACCTGCCATGGATTTCGGGAATACGGGATAGGTGGTGCTACTGACACATGCGTTCGACTCTCAAAGAGGGTGGCATAGTTCTCGAACGGTTTGACTCTCGATATTCTAGTTCATACATGTAGTTAATGTGCCGTCACTAAATTGTATACCAATGTGTTTCCCTAAACACGTAGCTATACTCCCGATAAAGCGGGCTAGCTTCACGGACGGGAAGACCTTCTGTAAAACGTTTGCCTTTATAGCAATAGGTAACGTTCTCATACGGTTTGATGTTCTACTTTACTATTCAAACGGTGAATTAAGGTGTCCATTGGCAATACCCTTCCAGAACGATCCCATTTTCATTGAGAGTCAAACGGCGATGTCAATACCTTCACCTCTCCTGTTATTCCGTTAGCCAAACCAGGTACTCCGGGAGTCAATCCGGTGTACAGTAGTGGCGGTGGACTTCTTACTTCACGGTTTCAATATTAAACTACATACTGTAACCTTTGTTGATCGCTACCTATTGGTATAATATCAAAAGTTTCACTGAAAAACCTACCCTCCGAGAACCCGCTGTATCCAGAGTATATCTTCGTGCTCAAAGATACAAATTAGTAGACTCTTTATAAGGCGGAAACTTTAATTGCATGTATCAATAGGAGTAAGGATGGTCAAGTCGTCCGAGAGTGTTACCACCACCATTGACAGGTCGCATGACTAGGGCAACAGCATCACCATTCCTGTGATTTCGAGAGATTAACCATGTATTCCGGGTGTATATCCGCTGAACAGAATTGGCATGAGACACATTAATTCGCGGTTTGAATATTAGGGTAGAGAGTCAAACCGTTTGTGAGCGTTACAAATTGATATAACATCATACTCCTTGCCGGTTACCTTACCTTCCGAGAAGTCAATCCGCTGTATCGTGGATAATACCTTGTGTTCAGGGAAACAAATTAGTATATATTTTAACAGCCGCGAAGCTCAATTTCAAGATGAATAAGGGGAACGCGTGTCAAACAACTCGCGAACGTTTCCTCCTTCCTTGATGTTCGAACCGCTAAGTCTATCGTTTCACCTATCCTGTTATTCCGATAACCATACCAGGCATTATGGGACACAATAAGCTGTACACTATTGGTAAGGAACACCTTATTTCAAGGTTTGCATATTGAAGTACAGAGTCTAACCGTTGTAGAACGTTACCTATTCGTATAATGTCAAAAGTTTCACTGAAAAACCTACCCTCCGAGAACACGCTGTATCCAGAGTATATCTTCGTGATCAAAGACACAAATTAGTAGACTCTTCAGCAGACGGAAACTTTAACTGCATGTATCAATATTAAGATGGATGGTCAAGTCGTCCCAGAATGTTTCCACCACCTTTGATAGGTCGCATTGCTAAGGCAACAGCTTCACCTTTCCTGTGATTTCGGGAGACAAACCATGTACTCCGGGTGTAAATCCGCTGAACAGTATTGGCAATAGACACATAAATTCACGGTATTAATATTAAAGAAGATAGTCAATCCGTCGGAGGACAGTACCATTTCGTATTAATTCATTCTTCATCCCGAATACCATACCTTCTGTGTTGCTCACCCTCCGTATCGAGAGTATAGCTGCGTGATTAGGGATACAAATTAGTAAACATTGCAGCGAAGGGCACCTTAATTTCATGTATGAATTAGCCAGCCACCACCAGCTGCAAACGTTCTCAAACGGTTTGACTCTCTACGCCAATATTCAAGGCTTGAACTAAGGCGAATATTGCTAATTCTTTTCAGCGGAATTACTCCTGGAACACCTGATTTGCTTCTCGGAATCACAGGATAGCTGCAGCTGTTGGCTCAGTTGTGCGACCTTCAAATAAGGTGATAACCATCTCGAACGGTTTGACACTCGATATAGTTATTCATTCATGAAATAAAGGGCCCGCCACTAAAATGTGTACTAATTTGTATCTTTGATCACGAAGTTATACTCTCGATACAGCGGGTTAAGTTCTCGGTAGATATGGCACCGGCAAACAGTTTGACTCTATACCAATAGGGATCTTCTACAACGGTTGGAAAAATTACTTTAATACTCGCACCGTGAATTAGAGCGTCTATTGTGAATACTGTCCTGCGCATTTACTCCCGGAATACCTGGTTTGTCTCGAGAATAATAGGTTAGGTGGTGCTGATGATTTAGCTTTGTGTCTCCTAAAGAACGGGGTAACGTTCTGGAAAGGTTTGACCATCGATCTTGTAATTCATACATGAAACTATGGTGCCCATTACTAAAATGTATATCAATGAGCATCTCTGTACATGAAGTTGTACTCTCGGCACAGCGGGATACATTGTCGGAATGTAACTTGTTCTGTAAAAAGAATGGCTTCGTAGCAATTGGTAATGTTCTCCAACGATTTGACACCCTACATAAATTCTTATGCCGACAGTTCTGGTGTCAATTGCCAATGCTGTACAGCGGATGTACTCCTGGTATTCCTGGTCTGACTCTCGGTATCACAGGATAGGTGACGCTATTGACATAGCCTGTCGACATTCTAAGAGGGTGGTATCGTGCTGGAACGGTTTGACCCTCGATATTATAATTCATGCCCAAAATTCTGGTGTGCGTCACAAAAATGTATATTAATTTGCTTGCCTGAGTACGTAGTTATACACTTTTTACACAGTGATAACTTCGAGGATGGTATGGACTCCGTTTAAACGTTTTACACTCTACCAATAGGTAATGTGCTGCAACGATATGACTGTTTTCTTTGATATTTATAAGGTGAAACAGGGTGCCTAATGCCCACATTGAAATGCAGATCTTCTCGCGGAGTACCTGATTGGTCTATCGAAATCACAGGATAGTTGTAGCTATTGACTACATTCGTTCCTCAAAGAAGGTGGTAACGTTCTGGAACTTATTGTACCTCGATCTTTTATTTCATTCACGAAATTAGGGTGCACGGCGCTAAAATGATTACTCGTTTGGTCCTCTGAACTCCATGCTGTACTCTCGACAGAAGGGGCTAATTCTTTGGCGAGTAAGGTCTACAGTAAAGCGTTTGGCTTTATACCAATTGGTAACGCTCTCAAACTGTTTGGCGCCCTACTTCAATCTTCAAGCCGGGAATAAATGTATCTATTGCCAATGGTGTTCAGCGGATTTAATCCCGGAGAATCTGGTTTGATTGTCTGAATCACAGTATAGGTGAAGCTATTGAAGTAGCTGTGCGGCTAGCAAAGAAGGTTGTTACGTTCTCTAACGGTCTGACTCTCGATTTTGGTATTCGTACATGAGTCAAAGCTGTTCGTGTGCTAAAAATCTACTGATTGGTTTCACTGGTACACAGTATGGTACTCGATACAGCGGGTTAGGTTCTAGGAAGGTAAGGTATTCGGTAAATAGTGTGACTTCTTAAAAATTGGTTATGTTCTCCAATGTATTGACTGTCTACTTTAACATTCAAACCGTGAATTAATGTGTGTATTGCCAATAATATTAAGCAGATTTACTCTAGAAATACCTGGCATGACTCTCGGAATCACGGGATATGTGACGCTATTGACTTAGCTGTTAGACTATAGAATGTGGTAACGGTCACGAACTGATTTACCATTGATCATCTAATTCGTACATGAAAATGAGATGAAATCACTATAATGTATACTAATGTGATTCTCTGAACACGAATTTATACCCTCGGTACAGTGGGTTAGTTATTCGGTGGATAAGGACTTCGGTAAAACGACACGTTTGACTGTATAGTAATTGGTACCGTTCTAAAACGGGATGCCGTTATATTTTAATATCCAATCCGCGAAATGAGGTATTTGCTGCCAATACTGTACAGTGCATTTACTCCCGGATTACCTGGTTTAACCCTCGGAATCATAGGACACGTGGAGCTATTGACTTAGCCGTTCGAATCTGCAAGAGGGGGGAAACGTTCCCGAACGGTTTGGCTCTAAATCTTATAATTGATACACGAAGTTAAGGTGCCATTCACTGAAATGAATATCAATTCCGTTCTCTGAATACGAAGTTATATTCCCGAAACAGCGGGTTATGTTCTCGGACGTTAAGGCTATCAGTAATACTTTTGACATTATAGGATCAGTTAACGCTCTCAAACGGTGCGACGCTCTATTTTATTATTCATTCCGCGAAATAAGGTATCTACTGTCAATACTGTACATTGTATTTACACCCGGAATACCTGGTTTGACTATCGGAATAACAGGATCGGTGAAGGAATGGACTTAGTGGTGCGACTCTCAAAGTAGGTGATATCGTTCTCGAATGCATTGACTGGCAACCTCTATATTCATCCATGAGATTAAGGTGCCCGTTCCTAAAATGAATGTAAATATTCTTATGTAAATAGGTATTTTTACCCTCCATACACCGTGTTAGTAGTCCCATTAGCAGACGCACACCTTATTTCCATGTGTGAATAGCAAAATCGGGAGCCAGGCCGTTCGAGAACGATACCATCTTCTTTGCTAGCCGCACAGCTACTTCAATAGCTTCTCCTATCCTGTGATTCCGAGTGCTAAACCAGTTATTCAGGGAGTAAATCCGCTGTACAGTATTGGCAATTGACACCTTAATTTACGGTGCACATATTATAGTATAGCGTCAAACTGTTTGTGAGTGTTACCAATTGTTATAAATTCAAACGCTTTACTGGAGACATAACTCTCCGAAAGCCTAACGCGCTGAACTGAGAGTATAACTTCGTGTTCTGAGAACAACGTTAGTATCCTTTTCAGTCTCGGGCACCGTAACGTCATGTATGAATTAGAAGATCGATGGTCAAATCTTTCGAGAACCTTACCAAACTATTCGAGATTCGAAAGGATAAGCCAGCAGCTCCACCTATGCTGTGATTCCGAGAGTCAAACCAGGTATTCCGTGAATCAATCCGCTGATGAGGATCGTCAATAGATACCATAATTCGCATAGTGAATATTAAAATAGTGCGTCACACCGTTTGTGAACGTCAAACGTATCACCGAACCCATTACCGTTCGAGAAGCTAACCCGCCGTATCGAGGGTATAGCTACCTGTATGGGGACACTAATTGGTATATACTTTAGTAATGGGAACTTTAATTTCGTTATGAATAAGGAGATCTTGTGTCGTACCATTCGAGAATGTTACCACCTACTGCGAGAGACGGACGGCTAAGTCGATAACTTAACCTATCCCAGGATTCCGATAGTCAACCCAGAAAACCAAGAGTAAATTCGCTGAAGGGTATTGGCATTAGGCACCACAATTCATGGTTTGAATATTAAAGCAGGCCGCCATGCCGTTGTAGATCATTGCGTATAGGTGCGGTTTCAAATTTCTTGCTGAATGTCTTACCATCCGAAAACTGACTCACTGTATCGGGAGTATAACACCGTGATCAGAGGCCCGAACTAGTATAAATTTACTGCCGAGAACCATAATTTTGTGCCTGAATTAGAAGGTCGTGGGTCAGACCGTACGAGATCGTTGCCACATTCTGTCAGAGACGATCTGCAAAGTCAAAAGCAGCACCTATCCTGTTATTCTGAGAGTCAAACCAGGAATTCCGGGAGTCTATCCGCTGCACAGTATTGGTAACGGACGCCTTAACTCGCAGTTTGTATATTAAAATAGACCGGTAAACTGTTTGTGAACGTTTCCAATTTTGATACATTCAAATCTTTTACCGACGGCGACAACTTCCGCGAAACTAGCCCACTTCATCGTGAGTATAACTTCGTGTTTAGAGGATCAAATTAGGACACATTCTAGTGACTTAATTTCATTATGAGTAAAAAGATTGAGTGTCAAACCATTCCAGAAAGGTACCACGGTCATTGAGATTGAAACGGTTATGTCAGTAGCTTCATACATCCGGTGGATTAGAAAGTCAAACGAGATATTCTGGGAGTAAATTCGCTGTACACCATTGGCAATAGATACCTTAATTCGATGATTGAATATTGAAATCGATCGTTACACTGTGTGAGAACGGAACAATTGATATAAAGTCAAACATTTTACGCAATGCCTTACAGTCCGAGAAGATAACAAGCCGTATCGATAGTATAGCTTCATGTCTAGAGAAAATAGCATTCAATTTAGTGACGGCACCTTAAATTCATTTAATAATTAGAATATCGAGATTCAAAGCCTTCAAAAACGTTACCACCTTCTGTTAGAGACGAACAGCTAAGCCAATAGCTTCACCTATCCTGTGATTCGCAGAGGCAATCCAGGTTTTGCGGAAGTTTATCCGCTCAACAGTATGGGCAATAGACCCCTTAATTGACTGTATGAATATTAAAGCATGCAGTCAAGGCGTCGTAGAATATTGCCTATAGGTGCGGGATAAAACCTCATACAGAATGCATCACCAGCCGAGAACAAACACGCTGTATCGGGAGTATAACGTCGTGTTCAGCGGGACGAATTAGTATAAATTTTATCGACGAGCACCTTAACTTCTTATAGGAATCAGAAGATTCACGGCCAAGCCGCTCCAGCACGATGCCGCCTTCTGTGAGAGTCGAACGTCTAAGGCAGTAGCTTCACATATCCTGTGATTCTGTGGGTCAAACTAGGTATTCCGGGAGCAAATCTGTAGTTCAGTATTCGCAATAGACACCTTAATTTATGGTATAAATAGTAATATACAGAATCGTACCATCGCAGAGCACTACCTACCGGTATATGGTCAAACTTTTTACCCCATACTACATCCTCCGAAAGCGTAACCCGCGGCAGCAAGTGTCTTGCTTAATGTTCAAGGAAACAAATTTGTAGACTCTTTAGCAGACGGACACTTTGCATGTATCCAGAGGATGGTGGAGGGTCAAATCTTCCGAGAACGTTAACACCTCCTTTGAGAGTCGCCCGGATAAGGCCATAGCTTTACCGATCCTGTTATCCCGATAGCCAAACTAGGTGTACCGGGGGTAAGTCCGTTGAACTGTATTCGCAATAGTATTCGCAATGTACGGACTCAAACTGTTGTAGATGGTTACACATTCGTAGAGAGTCTAACTTTATACCGGGGGCCGTACTTTCCGCGAACCTCGCCCGCTGTATCGAGAGTATATTTACTTGTTCCGGGAAATAAATTTGTAAGCATCCTTGTGTCGCGCACCGTAACTTCATGAATGATTTAGAAGATCGAGGGTTAAACCGTTCGGGAACGCTAGCACCTTCTCTGAGAATTCAACGGCGAAGTCAATAGCTCAACCCAACCTACGATTCCGAGAGTCGAGCCTGGAGTAAGTCCGGTGAATAGTATTGGCAATAGACTCCTTCATTCGCGGTATGAATATTGAAGTAGAGCGTCAAAACGGTTAAGTGCGTTACCAATACTTGTAAAGTTAAGCTTTCTACTTAAGACCTTACACCCCGAAAGTCTAACCCGCTGTATCAAGAGTATAACTTCGTGGATAGAGACACAAATTAGTATTCATTTTAATGGCGGCACCTTAATTTCATGTACGAAATAGAAAATCGAAGGTCAGACCTTTCGAGAACCTCACCACCTTCGTTGAGAGTAGAACGACTAAGTCAACAGCTTCACCCATCCTACGCCACAGATTATCAAATCAGGTATTACGGAAGTAAATGCGCTGAACAGTATTGCCAATAGATAATATCATTCAGTGTTCGAATTTTAAAGTAGGGCGTCAAACGGTTTGAGTCCGTTGAAAATTTGTATAAAGTCAAACGCTTTACTGGAGACCTTACAGACCGAAAGACCAACCCGCTGTATCGAAAGTATAACTTCGTGTTCAGACAATTATACTGGTGCTCATTGCAGCGATGGGTACCTTATCTCCGTGTATGAATTAGAAAGTCGAGGGTCAAACAGTTCGAGAACGTTACAACCTTCTGTGAGAGACGAACGGCTAAGTCAATAGGATGACCAATCCTGTTTTTCCGAGTGCCAAACCGGGTATACCGGGAGAAAGACAGCTGAACAGTGTTGACAATAGACACCTTGATTTAGAGTTTGAATATTAAAGTACAGCGTCAATCCCTTTGAGATCGTTAACAATTTGTATAAAGTCAATCGTTTTACTGAAGACATTACCTTCCGCGAACATCACCCGCGTCATCTCGAGTATAACACCGTGTTCACAGAATGAAATTAGTATTCATTCCAGCGAAGGGCACCTTAATTTCATTGTATGAATAAGAAGATCGAGGGTCAGAGCGTTCGAGAAAAATGCTGACATCTTTGAGAGACAAAGAGCTATGTAAATAGCTTCACATATCCTGTGACACCGAAAGTCGATCCACGATTTCCTGGAGTAAATCCGCTGAACAGTATTGACAATAGACACCTTAGTACACGGTTTGAAAATAAAAGCAGACATCCATACCGTCGTAGAACATTACCTACTGGTATGGAGTCAAACATTTCACCGATAGCCCAACCTTCGGAGAAGCTACTCCGCAGTATCTAGAGTATAACTTCGTATTCATAGGAAGAAATTCGTAAATATTTCCGTGAGGGGCACCTTAATTTCATTACGAACAAGACGATCGGGTGACGAGCCGCTCGTGAACGTTGTCGCCTTCTGTGAAAGATGAACGGCTAAGTGAACAGTTTCACCTCTCCCGAGATTCCGAGGTTCAAACCAGGTATTCTGGTACTAAATCGGCTTAACATATTTGCAATTGACACCTTTATTCACGGATTGAATATTAAATATAGATCGTCAAGCCGTTGGATAACGTTACCAATTGATATAAAGCCAAAGTTTTACAGAAAACCATACTTTCTGAGATCCCGACGTATCGAGCGTATTACTTCATGTTTCGAGGTAAAAATTAGTTTACATCTGAATGACGGGTCCCTTTATTTCATGTATGAATTAGAAGATCGAAGGTTGATCCGTCCGAGAACGTTACCACATTGTTTGAGAGTCGAGCGGCTTAGTCTGTAGATACAACTGTCATGTGGTTCCGAGGTTCAGGCCAAATATGCCGGAAGTTATTCTACATTGCAGTATTACCAATGGACACGATCATTCACTGTACGAAGATTACAGTGGAGCGTTAAACCGTTTCAGAACGTTTCCTACTGTCATAAAGTCAAACGTTTTACCTAGGACCCCACACGCCGAAAACCTATCCCGCTGTATCGAGGATATTACTTCGTGTTCAGTGGAACAAATTAGTATTCATTTGAATGACGGGCGCCATAGCTTCATGAATGAATTAGAACATCGACAGTCAAATCGTTTGAGAACGTTATCACCTTCTCTGAGAGACGAACGGCCAATTGAATAACTTCACCTATCCTGAGATTCCGAAAGTCAAAGCAGGTATATCGGTAGAGAATCCCCTGAACTGTATTGACACTGGACACCTTATTTCATGGTTTGACTATTAAAGCAGAGCGCCACACAATTTGAGAACGTTACCAATTTGTATCGAGTCAAACCTTTTACCAAAAGCCTTACCTGCGGTGAATCAAACCCTCTGCATCGAAATTATAACATCGTGTTTAGTGGAACGTATTACTATAATTATCAGTGGCGGGCACCTTAATTTCATGTATGAGTAAGAAGATCGAGATTCAACCAACTTGATAACGTTACCATCATTCCTGACAGTAGCACCGCTACGCCAATAGCGTCACCTGCACTGTGATACCAAGAACAAAACCTGGCATTCCGGGATTAATTCCGCTGAAATAAAATTAATTCACGGTTTGCATATTAAATTAGAGTGTCAAACCGTGCAGAAAGTTACCTATTCGTATAGAGTAATCCTCTCTACAAACGACCTTAACTTCCATGATGCTTATCCAGCTGTAGGGAGTGTTCTGCTCAGTGGTCACGGAATTAAGTTGGTAGACATTATACCAGGCGCACACCTCATTTTCATGTATGAATAGCAAAATCGAGGGTCAAACCGATCTCGAATGTTACCACTCTTTTGAGAATTGAACGGCTGAGTCAATAGCATCGCCAATAGTTGCGATTTCGAGAGATAAGCCTGGTATTGCAGGAGCAAATGTGCTGAACAGTAATAGCAATCGACACCTTTATTCACGGCATGAATATTAAAGCAGAGCGTCAAACCGTTTGACAACGTTACCAATTGGCATAACGTAATACCCTTTCCCGGAAGCAATACCTTCTGAGATAATAACCCGCTGTATCGTGGGTATAACGTTGTGTTCAGCGAAATAAATTAGCATACAGTTTAGCAGAAGAACGCTTTATTGTCATGTATGAATAGATAAATCGACAGTCAAACCGTTCGAGAACGCTACCACCTTGTGTGTGCGACGACCGGCTAACTGAATAGCTGCACCTATCCTGCGATTCCGGGAGTCGAACCAGGAATTCCGGAAGTGAATCCGCTGAACTGTATTGTCAATCGACAGTATAAATATTGAAGAATGAAGTCAATCCGATGTGCTAAGTTACCTATTGCTACATAGTCAAACTTTTTACCGATGGTCTTACCCTCCGAGGTCCTATCCCACTGTATCGATAGTATAACATCGTGCCTGGGAAAACAAATTGGTACACATATTAGCGACGGTCACTTTTATTTCACGTATGAATTAGAAGATCGAGGGTCAATCCGCGCGAGAACGATACCACCTTCTGTGTGCGACGATCGGCTAACTGAATAGCTGCACCTATCCTGTGATTCCGAATGTTAAACCAGATATTCGGGTAGTAAATAGTATTGTCAGTAGACGCCTTAAATCATGGTTTAATATTGCAGTAGCTCGTTAAACCGTTTGATACCGTTACCAATTGGTGTAAAGTCAAACGTTATACTGGTTGCCTTCCGCGAACCTCACCCGCTTCATCGAGAGTATAACTTCGTGTTCAGAGAAACACATTAGTATACATTTTAATGATGGGCACCATAATTTCATGTATTATTTATAAGATCGAGGATCAAACCGTTCGAGAACGTTACCACCTTCTTTGAGACACGTACGTCTAAGTCCATAGTTTGTCGTACTCCAACATTCGAAGAGGGAAACCATGTATTCCGGGAGTAAATGTCACTAATTTGCTACCTTGAACACTGAGCAAGACACTTGCTTCAGCGGGTTGGGCTTCTCGGAAGGTATTGCCTTCGGTAAAAAGTTTGACACTGTACCAACAGATAAGGATCTACGATGGCTTGAAATTGTACCTTAATCTTTATACCGTAAATTGGGGTGTCTATTGCAAATACTGTTCAGCGGACTTACTGCCGGAATACCTAGCTTGACTCTCGAAATCACTAGCGAGATGAAGCTATTGGCTTAGCTGTGCGACTTTCAAAAAAGGTGGTAATTTTCACAAGCGGTTTGACACTCCATCCTTCTATTCATACATGAAAATAAGATGTCATTCTTGTAAAATGACTACTCATTGCATCCTCTAAAAACTAGGGATGACAATCGCGGGTTCTAAGAAGGGAAGGGGTTGGGTAAGATTAATGAATCTATACTAATTGGGATTGCTCCCTTACGGTCTGACTCCCTACTTTAATTTCGTGCCGTGAATTAACGTGTGTATTGCCAATACTGTTTAGCGCATTTACACCCGAAATACCTGGTTTGACAATCGGAATCATAGGATTGGTGAAGCTATTAACAAAGCGGACCGATTCTCAATTATGGTGGTAGCGTCCTCGAACGGATTTGCATTCGATCATCTATTTCATGCATGAAATCATGGAGCGCGCCTCTAAAATGTAAACTTATGTGACTATATGAATACTAAGCAGGGCAGTCTCTGCAGCGGGTTCGACTACTCGGGAGGAGAGGCCTTCGGTAAAAAGTTTGACAGTATACCAATTGGTGACGTTCTGCAAATGTTTAACTGTGTACTTTAATATTTATATCGAGAAATACGATATATACTGCCATACTGTACAGCGGATTTCCTCCGGGAGTATCTGGATTGATTGTCGGAGTGACAGGAAATAACATATTTCCAAGCTATTGACGTAGCCGTTCGTCTCTCAATGAAGCTGGAAACGCTTTCGAACGGTTTGACCCTTGATATTCTTATTCATAATGAAGTAAGGTCACAGTCGGTAAAATGTTTACTAATTTGATGCTCTGAACATATCCTCTCGACGAGGCGTATGAGGTTCGCGGAAGCTACGGCCTCAGATAAAACATTTGACTTCGCAAAAATTGGTAACGTTTACAACCGGTTTGACGCTTTAGTTTAGCATAAAAACCGAGAATTAAGGTGTCTACTCACAACAATGTTCAGCGGGTTTACTCCCAGATTATCTGGTTTGACACTTGGAATCACAGGATAGGGTACGGTATTGACATAGCCCATCGGCTCGCAAAGGCGGTGGTAACGATCGTGTACGGTTTCCCCCAAGATCTTCTAATTCATACATGATCTTATGGTGCCGATCACTAAAACGTGTACTAATTCGTTCCTCTGAACGCGATGTTATACTCCCGATACAGCAGGTTATGTCTTCGGAGTGTTAGGTATTCGGTACGAAGTATAGCTATTTGCTTCTCTGAACACGAGTATATACTCTATATAGCGAGTTTGCTTCTCGGATGGACAGGCGTACGGATAAAAGTATGTCCCTATACCAATATGAAACGTGCTACAACGGTTTCACTGTGTACTTTAATATTTATGCCGCGAAGTAGGGTCCCTAATGGCCATAATGAACAGCAGATTTACTCGCTGAATACCAGATTCGACTCCCGGATTCATAGGATAGGTGTAGCTATTAACGTAAATGTGCGACATTCAAAGAAGTTGATAACGTTCACGAACGGATTGGCCCTCGATCTTCTAATTCATAATGGAAATTAAGTCGCCCGACCCAAAAATTTACACTACATTGCTTCGCTGACCACGATGTCATACTCTCGATACAGCGGGTTACGTTCTCGGAGGGTAAGGTTTTCAGTAAGCCTTTTGACATTATACTAATAGGTAATGTTCTACAGGGGTTGGACTCTGTACTTCAATATCAGAAGTGAATTAAGGGGTCCATTACCAATTCTGTACAGTGGATGGACTCCAGTAATACCTGGTTTGACTCTCGGAACCGCAGGATAGGTGATTCTATAGACATAGCCGCACACGGCTCAAGGTTGGTGGTATCGTTCAGGAACAGCTTGACTATCTATCTTTTAATTGATACAGTAAATTATGGTGCCCGTCTGTATAATGTATAGTAATATGTTCCTCTGAACACGAATGTTATACTCTCGACACAGCGGATTAAACGTTGTGTGCGTAAGGTCTTCACTAGATCGTTTGACTTTATACAAATTGGCAACGCTCTCGAACGGTTTGACGCCCAACTGTAACATTCAATCCGTGAATTGAGGTGTCTATTGTCAATACTGTGCTGCGCATATACTCCCGGAACATGTCGTGTCTCTTTCGGTATCACAGGATAGGTGAAGCTATTGAGATAGCCGTTCGACTCTCGCAGAAGGTGGCAACGTTCTCGAACAGTTTGATCCCCGATCTTCTAACTTATGCTTGAAATTAAGGTGCCCGACATTGAAATGTATGCTTCGGTGTTTTCCTAAACACGTCGCAATACTCTCGATATGGAGGGTTAGCTCCTTAGATGGTGAGGCATTCGGTAAGTCGTATGACTTTGTAGCAATTGGTGACAATATACACCGGTTTGACGCTCCACTTTTTTATTCAAACCGTGAATAAATGTGTCTATTGGCTGTGCTGTACAGCGGATTTAATCCAGGAATACTTGGTTTGACACTCAGAATCACTGGATATGTGAAGCTATTGACTTATCCGTCCGACGCTCAAAGAGGAATGTAACGTTCACTGAACGAATATTAATGTACAGTGCCAAAGTATTGTCGAACGTTATAAATTGTTATATAGGCATCCATTACCGACTGCCTTACCTTCCGAGAAGGTAAGCCTTTGTTCCTAGAGTATAGCTTCGTGTTCACACATTGTTAAACACATTAGTATACATTTTAGTGACGAGCACCTTAATTTCATGACTGAATTTGAAGGTCGAGTGTCAAACCGTTCGAGAACGTTACCATCGTCCGTGAGGGGCGAATGACTAAGTCAATAGCTTCACCTATCCAATGATTCCGAATGTCAAACCAGGTATTCCTGGTGCAAATCAGGAGAACAGTATTGGCACCACAGCCATTCATTGTATGAAATTAAAGTAAATAGCCAATTCGTAGGAGAACATTCCCAATTGTGATAAGGTCTGTAAATTTACCCAGTACCTTACCTTCCGAGAACACAACCCGCAGTAGCAATACCCTTGCTTTGTTTTCACAGGAACAAATGAGTAGATATTTTAGCTGGCGGACACCTCAACTTCATGTATGAATCACAGTTCGAGTGTTCAACCGCTCGAGAACGTTGCCATCTTCTGTGAGAGTAGAACGGTTAATAGCTTCACATATCCTTTGATTCCGAGAATCAAGTCAGCAATACCGCGAGTGAATACATACATAGTGTTGTTCTTAGACACCCTATATCACGGTATTGATATTAACATACATAGTCAGACCACTGTAGACCATTACCTGTTGGTATAGAGCCTTATATATATACCTTATGGTATAGGGCCTTATCCGAAGGCCTTACCTTCCTAGAAGCTATCCAGTTGTATAGAGGGTGTGGCTTCGGGTTCAGAGAAGCAAGTTACGTATGAATTTTAGTGACTGGCACCATAATTTCATGTACTATTTAGAAGATCGGGGATCACACCTTTCGATAACATTACCACTTCCTTTGAGAGGCGAACGGCTAAGTCCATAGCTTGACCTATTCCAATAATCTAAGAGTCAAACCATGTATTCCTGGAGTGAATGATACTAATTTGCTTCCTGAACACTGAGCAAGGCACTTGCTGCAGCGGGTTGGGCTTCTCGGAAGGCATGGCCGTCGGTAAAATGGTTGACGCCATACGAATAGGTAACGTTCTACAAAGATTTGACGTGCGACTTTAATATACGAACTAATATGAATTAATATGTCTATTGCCAATACCGTTTCAGCGGACTTGATCCCGGTGTGCCTGGTTTTAATCTCGTAACCACGGGATATGAGAAGCCATTGACTTAATTCTTCTAATCACAAAGATCTTCTAATCGCAACGTTCTCGATCGGATTGTCCCTTGATTTTGTTATTCATACATGACACTATGGTGCCCATCACTAAAATGTATACAAATATGTTTCTCTCAGCACGATGTTCTACTCCCGCTACGGCGGGTTAGCCTGTCGGAAGGGATGGCTTTCGGTAAAAAGTTTGACTTTATAACAATAGGTAACGTTCTGCAACAGTATGACGGTCTGCTTTAACATTCACACAGTGAACTAAGGTGTCTATTGCCGGTACTGTGCAGTGTATTTAATTCCGTGGTACTTTGTTTGACT
The DNA here is from genome assembly GCF_051020765.1 of Lasioglossum baleicum. Lineage (NCBI taxonomy): Eukaryota > Metazoa > Arthropoda > Insecta > Hymenoptera > Halictidae > Lasioglossum > Lasioglossum baleicum. The sequence goes on from NW_027471247.1 coordinate 23,956, forward strand.
CTCGGAATCACAGGATAGGCGAACATATTGACTTTCCCGTTCGACTCGCAAACATGGTGGTAACAATATCGAACAGTTTGACACACGATCTTGTAATTCATACATGAAGTTAACGTGTCCGTCACTGAAATGAATACTAATATCTTTCTCTTAACACGAATTTATACTCTCGTAAAGCGGATGATGTTCGCGGAAGGAAAGGCCTTCTGTAGAACATTTGGCTTTATAGCAATTGGTAACGCTATCGAACGGTTTGACGAACTACTTTAATATCACATTGCCATTTAAGCTGTGTACTACCAATACTGTCAGCGGTTTTACTCTCCGAATACCTGGATTAACTTTAGGAATCACAGGATAGCAGAAGCTATTTACTTAGCCGTTCGACTCTCAAGAATGATGGTAACGTTCTCGAACGGTTTAACCCTGCATCTTCCAATTCATACAGGAATTTATGGTGCCCTTCAGTCAAATGTGTACAAATCTGCCTCCCTGCACACGAAGTAATACTCTCGATATAGCGGGATAGCAACTCGGAAGGCGAGGCCTCAAGACGAAAGCTTTACTCTGAAGAAATAGGTAACGTTCTACAACGGTTTTACTTTGTACTACAATATATATGCCGTGAAACATCATGTGTAATGCCAATGCTGTTCAGCTGTTTCTCTCAAGGAATACCTGGCATGACTTTCGGAACCACAGGAGTGGTGAGGCTATTGATTTAGCCGTTGGTCTCTCACAGAAGCTGGTAACGTTCTCGAAAGGATTGGCACTCTATCTTCCAATTCATACATGAAGGTAAGGGGCCTAACAACGAAATGAGCACTAGATTCTATCTCTGAACACGATGTTGTACTCTCGATACAGCGGGTTAGTTTTTCGGAGGGTAAGGTCTTCGGTGAAACGTTTGACTTCATCGCAATTGGTAACGATTTACAACAGTTTGTCGGTATACTTTAATATTCAAACCATGAATTGAGGTGACTATAGCCAATGCTGTACAGCGGATGCACTCCTGGAATGCCTGGTTTGACACTCGGCAGCCTAGGATGGGCGAAGGTATAGACATAGCCTTTCGACTCTCAAAGAAGGTGGTAACGTTCCCGCACCCTTTGACACTCGACCATCTAATTCATACATGATGTTAGGGTACCAGTCACTAAAGTGTATACTACTTGGCTTCACTGAACGCGAACTTATACTCACCATGCCGCGGGTTTGCTTCTCGGAAGGTAAGGCCATCGGGTAAAAGTTTGACTCAATACCAATTCGTAACGTTCTACGACGATTTTACTCTGGAGTTTAACACATATACCGTGATATATTGTGTACGATGCCAATACTGTGCAGCGGATTTATCGCGGAATACCTGGTTTGACTCTTTGAATCACAGGATAGATAAAGCTGTTGACATATCCATTCCACTCTCATGGAATGTGTTAACGTTCCCGAATGGTTGACACTCGATCTTTTTATTCATACACGAAATTAAGGCGTCCGTCACTATCGTGCGTACTAATTTGTATCACTGAACACAAAGTTATACCGTCGATATAGCGGGCAAGGTTCTGGGAAGGTATGGTATCCGGTGATGAGAATGACGCTTTACCATTTGGTAAAGTTCTACAGCTGTCTGACTATGTTCTTCATTATTCACACCGCGAGGTAAGGTGACTATTGCCAATATTGTTCAGCTCGTTTACGCCTGATATGCCTGGTTTGGCTACTGGAATAACAGGAAAGGTGACGCTATTGACTCAGCTGTTCGACTCTCAAAGAAGGTGGAATCGTTCTCGAACAGATCGACACCCAGATTGCTTTATCTAAATGCAAATAAAGATGCCGTTTGCTAAAATGTCGACTAATATGTTTTCATGAACACTAAGCAGGGCACTCCGTACATCGTAATGTGTTTCACGGATGGTAAGACCTTCGGTAAGTAGATTGACTGTATACAAACAGGTAACGTTCATGACCGGTTTGGCTCCCTACTTTAATAGTCAACACGTGAATTTTGGTGCATATTGCCAATACATTTCAGCGGATTTGCTCCCGGAGTACCTGGTTTAACTCTCGGAATCACAGGATGGGTGAAGCTATTGACTTAGCCATTCGACTCCCACAAAAGGTGGTAACGATCCCGAACGGTTTGACCCCCAGTCATCTAATTCATGTATAAAATAAAGGTGCCCGTCACTAAAAGCTGAACTAATTTTCTTCTCTATACACGACGTTATACTGTCGATACTGCGGGTTAATTTTTCAGACGATAAGGCATTCGATGAAACGTGTGACTGTATACCAATAGGTAACGATCTAGAACGGTATGATGCTCTGCTTTAATATTGATCCAGGAATTAAGGTGTTTATTACCAGTTCTGCTAAGTGGATATTCCACTGGAATACCTGGTTTGACTCTCGAAACCACAGGACAAGTGATGCTATTGACATAACCGTTCGACTCTCAAAGTAGCTGGTATTCTACACTAACAGGTTGACACTCGATTGTGATATTTTTACATGAGAATGTGCAGTACGACTGCAAAAATATCTACTAATTCGTTTCCATGAACCATAAGTAAGGCACTCGATACGGCGGGTTAGTTTCTCCTAAGGTAAGGTATTCGGTAAGGAGAATGACTTCATACGAATAGGTACTTTTCTCCGACGGTTTGACTCTTTACTGTAATATTTATACCGTGAATTAAGGTGTCTATTCCCAACACGGTGCAGCGGATTTGCTCCTGGAGCACCTTGTTTGACTCTCGCAATCATAGGATAAGTGAAGCTACTGACTTAGCCATTCGACCCACAAAGAGGGTGGTACCATTCCGAATGGTTGGACTCTCGGTATTTATATTCATGTATGAAAATATGGTGCCGAACACTAAAATGAATACTAATTTGCATCTTTGAGCACGAAGATATACTCTCGATACAGCGAGTTCGGCATTCAGATGGTAAGTTATTCAGTACAGCATGTGATTCTATACCAACTGGTAACGTTTTCAAACGGATTGACGCTCTACTATAATTTTCAAACAGTGAATTATGTTGTCTCTTGCTAATAATGTTCAGCAGATTTTGTCTCGGAAAACCTGGTTTGTCTCTCGGAATCTCAGGATAGGTAAAGCTATTGAAGTAGCTGTCCGATCCTCAAACGAGGGGGTAGTGTTCGCGCACTGATTCACCCTCAATCTTCCTATTCAAATATGAAAATAAAATGTCCGTCTACTAAAATGTCTACTGATTTGATCCTGTGAACCCGATGAAAGACAATCGCAACTGCGTGTTGGCTTCTCGGAAGTTAATGTATTGGGAAAGAAGAATGACATCATACAAACTGGTAATGTCTGCCGACGGTATGACTGACAACCATAATACTCATGCCGTGATTTAAGGTACCTATTGCCACACCGTTCAGAGATTTAATAGCGGAACTCCTGGTATGACCCTCTACATAACAGGATAGGTGAAGTTATTGACCTAGCCGTTTGTTTCTGAAAGAATGTGGAAACGTTCTCGAATGGTTTCACTCTCACGTTATCTTTTGATGGATG
>NW_027471248.1:0-27513 GCF_051020765.1 Lasioglossum baleicum
TCGTCGAATCTAACATAAGATCGAATAAATCGTGATCGTGCTTGCCAAATCCGAGTTTCTGTGCCAATTTCGCTTCGTTGCATGCAAATGCACTGATCTAGCACGCGAAACAGCGATTCCGCACAGAAATACACTTCAGAAACGAAGAATCGTCGAATCTAACATAATATCGAATAATTCGTGATCGTGCTTGCCGAATCCGAGTTTCTGTGCCAATTTCGCTTCGTTGCATGCAAATGCACTGATCTAGCACGCGAAACAGCGATTCCGCACAGAAATATACTTCTGAAACGAAGAATCGTCGAATCTGACATAAGTTAGAATAACTCGCGATTGTGCTTGCCGAATCCGAGTTTCTGTGCCAATTTCGCTTCGTTGCATGCAAATGCACTGATCTAGCACGCGAAACAGCGATTCCGCACAGAAATACACTTCAGAAACGAAAAATCGTCGAATCTAACATAAGATCGAATAAATCGTGATCGTGCTTGCCAAATCCGAGTTTCTGTGCCAATTTCGCTTCGTTGCATGCAAATGCACTGATGTAGCACGCGAAACAGCGATTCCGCACAGAAATACACTTCAGAAACGAAGAATCGTCGAATCTAACATAATATCGAATAATTCGTGATCGTGCTTGCCGAATCCGAGTTTCTGTGCCAATTTCGCTTCGTTGCATGCAAATGCACTGATCTAGCACGCGAAACAGCGATTCCGCACAGAAATACACTTCAGAAACGAAGAATCGTCGAATCTAACATAAGATCGAATAAATCGTGATCGTGCTTGCCAAATCCGAGTTTCTGTGCCAATTTCGCTTCGTTGCATGCAAATGCACTGATCTAGCACGCGAAACAGCGATTCCGCACAGAAATACACTTCAGAAACGAAGAATCGTCGAATCTAACATAAGATCGAATAAATCGTGATCGTGCTTGCCAAATCCGAGTTTCTGTGCCAATTTCGCTTCGTTGCATGCAAATGCACTGATCTAGCACGCGAAACAGCGATTCCGCACAGAAATACACTTCAGAAACGAAGAATCGTCGAATCTAACATAAGATCGAATAAATCGTGATCGTGCTTGCCAAATCCGAGTTTCTGTGCCAATTTCGCTTCGTTGCATGCAAATGCACTGATCTAGCACGCGAAACAGCGATTCCGCACAGAAATACACTTCAGAAACGAAGAATCGTCGAATCTAACATAAGATCGAATAAATCGTGATCGTGCTTGCCGAATCCGAGTTTCTGTGCCAATTTCGCTTCGTTGCATGCAAATGCACGGATCTAGCACGCGAAACAGCGATTCCGCACAGAAATACACTTCAGAAACGAAGAATCGTCGAATCTAACATAAGATCGAATAAATCGTGATCGTGCTTGCCAAATCCGAGTTTCTGTGCCAATTTCGCTTCGTTGCATGCAAATGCACTGATCTAGCACGCGAAACAGCGATTCCGCACAGAAATACACTTCTGAAACGAAGAATCGTCGAATCTGACATAAGTTAGAATAACTCGCGATTGTGCCTGCCGAATCCGAGTTTCTGTGCCAATTTCGCTTCGTTGCATGCAAATGCACTGATCTAGCACGCGAAACAGCGATTCCGCACAGAAATACACTTCAGAAACGAAGAATCGTCGAATCTAACATAAGATCGAATAAATCGTGAACGTGCTTGCCAAATCCGAGTTTCTGTGCCAATTTCGCTTCGTTGCATGCAAATGCACTGATCTAGCACGCGAAACAGCGATTCCGCACAGAAATACACTTCAGAAACGAAGAATCGTCGAATCTAACATAAGATCGAATAAATCGTGATCGTGCTTGCCAAATCCGAGTTTCTGTGCCAATTTCGCTTCGTTGCATGCAAATGCACTGATCTAGCACGCGAAACAGCGATTCCGCACAGAAATACACTTCAGAAACGAAGAATCGTCGAATCTAACATAAGATCGAATAAATCGTGATCGTGCTTGCCAAATCCGAGTTTCTGTGCCAATTTCGCTTCGTTGCATGCAAATGCACTGATCTAGCACGCGAAACTGCGATTCCGCACAGAAATACACTTCAGAAACGAAGAATCGTCGAATCTAACATAAGATCGAATAATTCGTGATCGTGCTTGCCGAATCCGAGTTTCTGTGCCAATTTCGCTTCGTTGCATGCAAATGCACTGATCTAGCACGCGAAACAGCGATTCCGCACAGAAATACACTTCAGAAACGAAGAATCGTCGAATCTAACATAACATCGAATAAATCGTGATCGTGCTTGCCAAATCCGAGTTTCTGTGCCAATTTCGCTTCGTTGCATGCAAATGCACTGATCTAGCACGCGAAACAGCGATTCCGCACAGAAATACACTTTTGAAACGAAGAATCGTCGAATCTGACATAAGTTAGAATAACTCGCGATTGTGCCTGCCGAATCCGAGTTTCTGTGCCAATTTCGCTTCGTTGCATGCAAATGCACTGATCTAGCACGCGAAACAGCGATTCCGCACAGAAATACACTTCAGAAACGAAGAATCGTCGAATCTAACATAATATCGAATAAATCGTGATCGTGCTTGCCAAATCCGAGTTTCTGTGCCAATTTCGCTTCGTTGCATGCAAATGCACTGATCCAGCACGCGAAACAGCGATTCCGCACAGAAATACACTTCAGAAACGAAGAATCGTCGAATCTAACATAATATCGAATAAATCGTGATCGTGCTTGCCAAATCCGAGTTTCTGTGCCAATTTCGCTTCGTTGCATGCAAATGCACTGATCTAGCACGCGAAACAGCGATTCCGCACAGAAATACACTTCAGAAACGAAGAATCGTCGAATCTAACATAAGATCGAATAAATCGTGATCGTGCTTGCCAAATCCGAGTTTCTGTGCCAATTTCGCTTCGTTGCATGCAAATGCACTGATCTAGCACGCGAAACAGCGATTCCGCACAGAAATACACTTCAGAAACGAAGAATCGTCGAATCTAACATAAGATCGAATAAATCGTGATCGTGCTTGCCAAATCCGAGTTTCTGTGCCAATTTCGCTTCGTTGCATGCAAATGCACTGATCTAGCACGCGAAACAGCGATTCCGCACAGAAATACACTTCAGAAACGAAGAATCGTCGAATCTAACATAAGATCGAATAATTCGTGATCGTGCTTGCCGAATCCGAGTTTCTGTGCCAATTTCGCTTCGTTGCATGCAAATGCACTGATCTAGCACGCGAAACAGCGATTCCGCACAGAAATACACTTCAGAAACGAAGAATCGTCGAATCTAACATAAGATCGAATAAATCGTGATCGTGCTTGCCAAATCCGAGTTTCTGTGCCAATTTCGCTTCGTTGCATGCAAATGCACTGATCTAGCACGCGAAACAGCGATTCCGCACAGAAATACACTTCTGAAACGAAGAATCGTCGAATCTGACATAAGTTAGAATAACTCGCGATTGTGCCTGCCGAATCCGAGTTTCTGTGCCAATTTCGCTTCGTTGCATGCAAATGCACTGATCTAGCACGCGAAACAGCGATTCCGCACAGAAATACACTTCAGAAACGAAGAATCGTCGAATCTAACATAAGATCGAATAATTCGTGATCGTGCTTGCCGAATCCGAGTTTCTGTGCCAATTTCGCTTCGTTGCATGCAAATGCACTGATCTAGCACGCGAAACTGCGATTCCGCACAGAAATACACTTCTGAAACGAAGAACCGTCGAATCTGACATAAGTTAGAATAAGTCGCGATTGTGCTTGCCGAATCCGAGTTTCTGTGCCAATTTCGCTTCGTTGCATGCAAATGCACTGATCTAGCACGCGAAACAGCGATTCCGCACAGAAATACAATTCAGAAACGAAGAATCGTCGAATCTAACATAAGATCGAATAAATCGTGATTGTGCTTGCCGAATCCGAGTTTCTGTGCCAATTTCGCTTCGTTGCATGCAAATGCACTGATCTAGCACGCGAAACAGCGATTCCGCACAGAAATACACTTCAGAAACGAAGAATCGTCGAATCTAACATAAGATCGAATAAATCGTGATCGTGCTTGCCAAATCCGAGTTTCTGTGCCAATTTCGCTTCGTTGCATGCAAATGCACTGATCTAGCACGCGAAACAGCGATTCCGCACAGAAATATACTTCTGAAACGAAGAATCGTCGAATCTGACATAAGTTAGAATAACTCGCGATTGTGCATGCCGAATCCGAGTTTCTGTGCCAATTTCGCTTCGTTGCATGCAAATGCACTGATCTAGCACGCGAAACAGCGATTCCGCACAGAAATACACTTCAGAAACGAAGAATCGTCGAATCTAACATAAGATCGAATAAATCGTGATCGTGCTTGCCAAATCCGAGTTTCTGTGCCAATTTCGCTTCGTTGCATGCAAATGCACTGATCTAGCACGCGAAACAGCGATTCCGTACAGAAATACACTTCAGAAACGAAGAATCGTCGAATCTAACATAAGATCGAATAAATCGTGATCGTGCTTGCAGAATCCGAGTTTCTGTGCCAATTTCGCTTAGTTGCATGCAAATGCACTGATCTAGCACGCGAAACAGCGATTCCGCACAGAAATATACTTCTGAAACGAAGAATCGTCGAATCTGACATAAGTTAGAATAACTCGCGATTGTGCTTGCCGAATCCGAGTTTCTGTGCCAATTTCGCTTCGTTGCATGCAAATGCACTGATCTAGCACGCGAAACAGCGATTCCGCACAGAAATACACTTCAGAAACGAAGAATCGTCGAATCTAACATAAGATCGAATAAATCGTGATCGTGCTTGCCAAATCCGAGTTTCTGTGCCAATTTCGCTTCGTTGCATGCAAATGCACTGATCTAGCACGCGAAACAGCGATTCCGCACAGAAATACACTTCAGAAACGAAGAATCGTCGAATCTAACATAATATCGAATAATTCGTGATCGTGCTTGCCGAATCCGAGTTTCTGTGCCAATTTCGCTTCGTTGCATGCAAATGCACTGATCTAGCACGCGAAACAGCGATTCCGCACAGAAATACACTTCAGAAACGAAGAATCGTCGAATCTAACATAAGATCGAATAAATCGTGATCGTGCTTGCCAAATCCGAGTTTCTGTGCCAATTTCGCTTCGTTGCATGCAAATGCACTGATCTAGCACGCGAAACAGCGATTCCGCACAGAAATACACTTCAGAAACGAAGAATCGTCGAATCTAACATAATATCGAATAATTCGTGATCGTGCTTGCCGAATCCGAGTTTCTGTGCCAATTTCGCTTCGTTGCATGCAAATGCACTGATCTAGCACGCGAAACAGCGATTCCGCACAGAAATATACTTCTGAAACGAAGAATCGTCGAATCTGACATAAGTTAGAATAACTCGCGATTGTGCTTGCCGAATCCGAGTTTCTGTGCCAATTTCGCTTCGTTGCATGCAAATGCACTGATCTAGCACGCGAAACAGCGATTCCGCACAGAAATACACTTCAGAAACGAAAAATCGTCGAATCTAACATAAGATCGAATAAATCGTGATCGTGCTTGCCAAATCCGAGTTTCTGTGCCAATTTCGCTTCGTTGCATGCAAATGCACTGATGTAGCACGCGAAACAGCGATTCCGCACAGAAATACACTTCAGAAACGAAGAATCGTCGAATCTAACATAATATCGAATAATTCGTGATCGTGCTTGCCGAATCCGAGTTTCTGTGCCAATTTCGCTTCGTTGCATGCAAATGCACTGATCTAGCACGCGAAACAGCGATTCCGCACAGAAATACACTTCAGAAACGAAGAATCGTCGAATCTAACATAAGATCGAATAAATCGTGATCGTGCTTGCCAAATCCGAGTTTCTGTGCCAATTTCGCTTCGTTGCATGCAAATGCACTGATCTAGCACGCGAAACAGCGATTCCGCACAGAAATACACTTCAGAAACGAAGAATCGTCGAATCTAACATAAGATCGAATAAATCGTGATCGTGCTTGCCAAATCCGAGTTTCTGTGCCAATTTCGCTTCGTTGCATGCAAATGCACTGATCTAGCACGCGAAACAGCGATTCCGCACAGAAATACACTTCAGAAACGAAGAATCGTCGAATCTAACATAAGATCGAATAAATCGTGATCGTGCTTGCCAAATCCGAGTTTCTGTGCCAATTTCGCTTCGTTGCATGCAAATGCACTGATCTAGCACGCGAAACAGCGATTCCGCACAGAAATACACTTCAGAAACGAAGAATCGTCGAATCTAACATAAGATCGAATAAATCGTGATCGTGCTTGCCAAATCCGAGTTTCTGTGCCAATTTCGCTTCGTTGCATGCAAATGCACTGATCTAGCACGTGAAACAGCGATTCCGCACAGAAATACACTTCAGAAACGAAGAATCGTCGAATCTAACATAAGATCGAATAATTCGTGATCGTGCTTGCCGAATCCGAGTTTCTGTGCCAATTTCGCTTCGTTGCATGCAAATGCACTGATCTAGCACGCGAAACAGCGATTCCGCACAGAAATACACTTCAGAAACGAAGAATCGTCGAATCTAACATAAGATCGAATAAATCGTGATCGTGCTTGCCAAATCCGAGTTTCTGTGCCAATTTCGCTTCGTTGCTTGCAAATGCACTGATCTAGCACGCGAAACAGCGATTCCGCACAGAAATACACTTCTGAAACGAAGAATCGTCGAATCTGACATAAGATCGAATAAATCGTGATCGTGCTTGCCAAATCCGAGTTTCTGTGCCAATTTCGCTTCGTTGCATGCAAATGCACTGATCTAGCACGCGAAACAGCGATTCCGCACAGAAATACACTTCTGAAACGAAGAATCGTCGAATCTGACATAAGTTAGAATAACTCGCGATTGTGCCTGCCGAATCCGAGTTTCTGTGCCAATTTCGCTTCGTTGCATGCAAATGCACTGATCTAGCACGCGAAACAGCGATTCCGCACAGAAATACACTTCAGAAACGAAGAATCGTCGAATCTAACATAAGATCGAATAAATCGTGATCGTGCTTGCCAAATCCGAGTTTCTGTGCCAATTTCGCTTCGTTGCATGCAAATGCACTGATCTAGCACGCGAAACAGCGATTCCGCACAGAAATACACTTCAGAAACGAAGAATCGTCGAATCTAACATAAGATCGAATAAATCGTGATCGTGCTTGCCAAATCCGAGTTTCTGTGCCAATTTCGCTTCGTTGCATGCAAATGCACTGATCTAGCACGCGAAACAGCGATTCCGCACAGAAATACACTTCAGAAACGAAGAATCGTCGAATCTAACTTAAGATCGAATAAATCGTGATCGTGCTTGCCAAATCCGAGTTTCTGTGCCAATTTCGCTTCGTTGCATGCAAATGCACTGATCTAGCACGCGAAACTGCGATTCCGCACAGAAATACACTTCAGAAACGAAGAATCGTCGAATCTAACATAAGATCGAATAATTCGTGATCGTGCTTGCCGAATCCGAGTTTCTGTGCCAATTTCGCTTCGTTGCATGCAAATGCACTGATCTAGCACGCGAAACAGCGATTCCGCACAGAAATACACTTCAGAAACGAAGAATCGTCGAATCTAACATAAGATCGAATAAATCGTGATCGTGCTTGCCAAATCCGAGTTTCTGTGCCAATTTCGCTTCGTTGCATGCAAATGCACTGATCTAGCACGCGAAACAGCGATTCCGCACAGAAATACACTTTTGAAACGAAGAATCGTCGAATCTGACATAAGTTAGAATAACTCGCGATTGTGCCTGCCGAATCCGAGTTTCTGTGCCAATTTCGCTTCGTTGCATGCAAATGCACTGATCTAGCACGCGAAACAGCGATTCCGCACAGAAATACACTTCAGAAACGAAGAATCGTCGAATCTAACATAATATCGAATAAATCGTGATCGTGCTTGCCAAATCCGAGTTTCTGTGCCAATTTCGCTTCGTTGCATGCAAATGCACTGATCTAGCACGCGAAACAGCGATTCCGCACAGAAATACACTTCAGAAACGAAGAATCGTCGAATCTAACATAAGATCGAATAAATCGTGATCGTGCTTGCCAAATCCGAGTTTCTGTGCCAATTTCGCTTCGTTGCATGCAAATGCACTGATCTAGCACGCGAAACAGCGATTCCGCACAGAAATACACTTCAGAAACGAAGAATCGTCGAATCTAACATAAGATCGAATAATTCGTGATCGTGCTTGCCGAAACCGAGTTTCTGTGCCAATTTCGCTTCGTTGCATGCAAATGCACTGATCTAGCACGCGAAACAGCGATTCCGCACAGAAATACACTTCAGAAACGAAGAATCGTCGAATCTAACATAAGATCGAATAAATCGTGATCGTGCTTGCCAAATCCGAGTTTCTGTGCCAATTTCGCTTCGTTGCATGCAAATGCACTGATCTAGCACGCGAAACAGCGATTCCGCACAGAAATACACTTCTGAAACGAAGAATCGTCGAATCTGACATAAGTTAGAATAACTCGCGATTGTGCCTGCCGAATCCGAGTTTCTGTGCCAATTTCGCTTCGTTGCATGCAAATGCACTGATCTAGCACGCGAAACAGCGATTCCGCACAGAAATACACTTCAGAAACGAAGAATCGTCGAATCTAACATAATATCGAATAAATCGTGATCGTGCTTGCCAAATCCGAGTTTCTGTGCCAATTTCGCTTCGTTGCATGCAAATGCACTGATCCAGCACGCGAAACAGCGATTCCGCACAGAAATACACTTCAGAAACGAAGAATCGTCGAATCTAACATAATATCGAATAATTCGTGATCGTGCTTGCCGAATCCGAGTTTCTGTGCCAATTTCGCTTCGTTGCATGCAAATGCACTGATCTAGCACGCGAAACTGCGATTCCGCACAGAAATACACTTCTGAAACGAAGAATCGTCGAATCTGACATAAGTTAGAATAAGTCGCGATTGTGCTTGCCGAATCCGAGTTTCTGTGCCAATTTCGCTTCGTTGCATGCAAATGCACTGATCTAGCACGCGAAACAGCGATTCCGCACAGAAATACACTTCAGAAACGAAGAATCGTCGAATCTAACATAAGATCGAATAAATCGTGATCGTGCTTGCCAAATCCGAGTTTCTGTGCCAATTTCGCTTCGTTGCATGCAAATGCACTGATCTAGCACGCGAAACAGCGATTCCGCACAGAAATACAATTCAGAAACGAAGAATCGTCGAATCTAACATAAGATCGAATAAATCGTGATTGTGCTTGCCGAATCCGAGTTTCTGTGCCAATTTCGCTTCGTTGCATGCAAATGCACTGATCTAGCACGCGAAACAGCGATTCCGCACAGAAATACACTTCAGAAACGAAGAATCGTCGAATCTAACATAAGATCGAATAAATCGTGATCGTGCTTGCCAAATCCGAGTTTCTGTGCCAATTTCGCTTCGTTGCATGCAAATGCACTGATCTAGCACGCGAAACAGCGATTCCGCACAGAAATATACTTCTGAAACGAAGAATCGTCGAATCTGACATAAGTTAGAATAACTCGCGATTGTGCATGCCGAATCCGAGTTTCTGTGCCAATTTCGCTTCGTTGCATGCAAATGCACTGATCTAGCACGCGAAACAGCGATTCCGCACAGAAATACACTTCAGAAACGAAGAATCGTCGAATCTAACATAAGATCGAATAAATCGTGATCGTGCTTGCCAAATCCGAGTTTCTGTGCCAATTTCGCTTCGTTGCATGCAAATGCACTGATCTAGCACGCGAAACAGCGATTCCGTACAGAAATACACTTCAGAAACGAAGAATCGTCGAATCTAACATAAGATCGAATAAATCGTGATCGTGCTTGCAGAATCCGAGTTTCTGAGCAAATTTCGCTTAGTTGCATGCAAATGCACTGATCTAGCACGCGAAACAGCGATTCCGCACAGAAATATACTTCTGAAACGAAGAATCGTCGAATCTGACATAAGTTAGAATAACTCGCGATTGTGCTTGCCGAATCCGAGTTTCTGTGCCAATTTCGCTTCGTTGCATGCAAATGCACTGATCTAGCACGCGAAACAGCGATTCCGCACAGAAATACACTTCAGAAACGAAGAATCGTCGAATCTAACATAAGATCGAATAAATCGTGATCGTGCTTGCCAAATCCGAGTTTCTGTGCCAATTTCGCTTCGTTGCATGCAAATGCACTGATCTAGCACGCGAAACAGCGATTCCGCACAGAAATACACTTCAGAAACGAAGAATCGTCGAATCTAACATAATATCGAATAATTCGTGATCGTGCTTGCCGAATCCGAGTTTCTGTGCCAATTTCGCTTCGTTGCATGCAAATGCACTGATCTAGCACGCGAAACAGCGATTCCGCACAGAAATACACTTCAGAAACGAAGAATCGTCGAATCTAACATAAGATCGAATAAATCGTGATCGTGCTTGCCAAATCCGAGTTTCTGTGCCAATTTCGCTTCGTTGCATGCAAATGCACTGATCTAGCACGCGAAACAGCGATTCCGCACAGAAATACACTTCAGAAACGAAGAATCGTCGAATCTAACATAATATCGAATAATTCGTGATCGTGCTTGCCGAATCCGAGTTTCTGTGCCAATTTCGCTTCGTTGCATGCAAATGCACTGATCTAGCACGCGAAACAGCGATTCCGCACAGAAATACACTTCAGAAACGAAGAATCGTCGAATCTGACATAAGTTAGAATAACTCGCGATTGTGCATGCCGAATCCGAGTTTCTGTGCCAATTTCGCTTCGTTGCATGCAAATGCACTGATCTAGCACGCGAGACAGCGATTCCGCACAGAAATACACTTCAGAAACGAAGAATCGTCGAATCTAACATAAGATCGAATAAATCGTGATCGTGCTTGCCAAATCCGAGTTTCTGTGCCAATTTCGCTTCGTTGCATGCAAATGCACTGATGTAGCACGCGAAACAGCGATTCCGCACAGAAATACAATTGAGAAACGAAGAATCGTCGAATCTAACATAAGATCGAATAATTCGTGATCGTGCTTGCCGAATCCGAGTTTCTGTGCCAATTTCGCTTCGTTGCATGCAAATGCACTGATCTAGCACGCGAAACAGCGATTCCGCACAGAAATACACTTCAGAAACGAAGAATCGTCGAATCTAACATAAGATCGAATAAATCGTGATCGTGCTTGCCAAATCCGAGTTTCTGTGCCAATTTCGCTTCGTTGCATGCAAATGCACTGATCTAGCACGCGAAACAGCGATTCCGCACAGAAATATACTTCTGAAACGAAGAATCGTCGAATCTGACATAAGTTAGAATAACTCGCGATTGTGCATGCCGAATCCGAGTTTCTGTGCCAATTTCGCTTCGTTGCATGCAAATGCACTGATCTAGCACGCGAAACAGCGATTCCGCACAGAAATACACTTCAGAAACGAAGAATCGTCGAATCTAACATAAGATCGAATAAATCGTGATCGTGCTTGCCAAATCCGAGTTTCTGTGCCAATTTCGCTTCGTTGCATGCAAATGCACTGATCTAGCACGCGAAACAGCGATTCCGTACAGAAATACACTTCAGAAACGAAGAATCGTCGAATCTAACATAAGATCGAATAAATCGTGATCGTGCTTGCAGAATCCGAGTTTCTGAGCAAATTTCGCTTAGTTGCATGCAAATGCACTGATCTAGCACGCGAAACAGCGATTCCGCACAGAAATATACTTCTGAAACGAAGAATCGTCGAATCTGACATAAGTTAGAATAACTCGCGATTGTGCTTGCCGAATCCGAGTTTCTGTGCCAATTTCGCTTCGTTGCATGCAAATGCACTGATCTAGCACGCGAAACAGCGATTCCGCACAGAAATACACTTCAGAAACGAAGAATCGTCGAATCTAACATAAGATCGAATAAATCGTGATCGTGCTTGCCAAATCCGAGTTTCTGTGCCAATTTCGCTTCGTTGCATGCAAATGCACTGATCTAGCACGCGAAACAGCGATTCCGCACAGAAATACACTTCAGAAACGAAGAATCGTCGAATCTAACATAATATCGAATAATTCGTGATCGTGCTTGCCGAATCCGAGTTTCTGTGCCAATTTCGCTTCGTTGCATGCAAATGCACTGATCTAGCACGCGAAACAGCGATTCCGCACAGAAATACACTTCAGAAACGAAGAATCGTCGAATCTAACATAAGATCGAATAAATCGTGATCGTGCTTGCCAAATCCGAGTTTCTGTGCCAATTTCGCTTCGTTGCATGCAAATGCACTGATCTAGCACGCGAAACAGCGATTCCGCACAGAAATACACTTCAGAAACGAAGAATCGTCGAATCTAACATAATATCGAATAATTCGTGATCGTGCTTGCCGAATCCGAGTTTCTGTGCCAATTTCGCTTCGTTGCATGCAAATGCACTGATCTAGCACGCGAAACAGCGATTCCGCACAGAAATACACTTCAGAAACGAAGAATCGTCGAATCTGACATAAGTTAGAATAACTCGCGATTGTGCATGCCGAATCCGAGTTTCTGTGCCAATTTCGCTTCGTTGCATGCAAATGCACTGATCTACCACGCGAAACAGCGATTCCGCACAGAAATACACTTCAGAAACGAAGAATCGTCGAATCTAACATAAGATCGAATAAATCGTGATCGTGCTTGCCAAATCCGAGTTTCTGTGCCAATTTCGCTTCGTTGCATGCAAATGCACTGATGTAGCACGCGAAACAGCGATTCCGCACAGAAATACAATTGAGAAACGAAGAATCGTCGAATCTAACATAAGATCGAATAATTCGTGATCGTGCTTGCCGAATCCGAGTTTCTGTGCCAATTTCGCTTCGTTGCATGCAAATGCACTGATCTAGCACGCGAAACAGCGATCCCGCACAGAAATATACTTCTGAAACGAAGAATCGTCGAATCTGACATAAGTTAGAATAACTCGCGATTGTGCTTGCCGAATCCGAGTTTCTGTGCCAATTTCGCTTCGTTGCATGCAAATGCACTGATCTAGCACGCGAAACAGCGATTCCGCACAGAAATACACTTCAGAAACGAAGAATCGTCGAATCTAACATAAGATCGAATAAATCGTGATCGTGCTTGCCAAATCCGAGTTTCTGTGCCAATTTCGCTTCGTTGCATGCAAATGCACTGATCTAGCACGCGAAACAGCGATTCCGCACAGAAATACACTTCAGAAACGAAGAATCGTCGAATCTAACATAAGATCGAATAAATCGTGATCGTGCTTGCCAAATCCGAGTTTCTGTGCCAATTTCGCTTCGTTGCATGCAAATGCACTGATCTAGCACGCGAAACAGCGATTCCGCACAGAAATACACTTCAGAAACGAAGAATCGTCGAATCTAACATAAGATCGAATAAATCGTGATCGTGCTTGCCAAATCCGAGTTTCTGTGCCAATTTCGCTTCGTTGCATGCAAATGCACTGATCTAGCACGCGAAACAGCGATTCCGCACAGAAATACACTTCAGAAACGAAGAATCGTCGAATCTAACATAAGATCGAATAATTCGTGATCGTGCTTGCCGAATCCGAGTTTCTGTGCCAATTTCGCTTCGTTGCATGCAAATGCACTGATCTAGCACGCGAAACAGCGATTCCGCACAGAAATACACTTCAGAAACGAAGAATCGTCGAATCTAACATAAGATCGAATAAATCGTGATCGTGCTTGCCAAATCCGAGTTTCTGTGCCAATTTCGCTTCGTTGCATGCAAATGCACTGATCTAGCACGCGAAACAGCGATTCCGCACAGAAATACACTTCTGAAACGAAGAATCGTCGAATCTGACATAAGATCGAATAAATCGTGATCGTGCTTGCCAAATCCGAGTTTCTGTGCCAATTTCGCTTCGTTGCATGCAAATGCACTGATCTAGCACGCGAAACAGCGATTCCGCACAGAAATACACTTCAGAAACGAAGAATCGTCGAATCTAACATAAGATCGTATAAATCGTGATCGTGCTTGCCAAATCCGAGTTTCTGTGCCAATTTCGCTTCGTTGCATGCAAATGCACTGATCTAGCACGCGAAACAGCGATTCCGCACAGAAATATATTTCTGAAACGAAGAATCGTCGAATCTGACATAAGTTAGAATAACTCGCGATTGTGCTTGCCGAATCCGAGTTTCTGTGCCAATTTCGCTTCGTTGCATGCAAATGCACTGATCTAGCACGCGAAACAGCGATTCCGCACAGAAATACACTTCAGTAACGAAGAATCGTCGAATCTAACATAAGATCGAATAAATCGTGATCGTGCTTGCCAAATCCGAGTTTCTGTGCCAATTTCGCTTCGTTGCATGCAAATGCACTGATCTAGCACGCGAAACAGCGATTCCGCACAGAAATACACTTTTGAAACGAAGAATCGTCGAATCTGACATAAGTTAGAATAACTCGCGATTGTGCCTGCCGAATCCGAGTTTCTGTGCCAATTTCGCTTCGTTGCATGCAAATGCACTGATCTAGCACGCGAAACAGCGATTCCGCACAGAAATACACTTCAGAAACGAAGAATCGTCGAATCTAACATAATATCGAATAAATCGTGATCGTGCTTGCCAAATCCGAGTTTCTGTGCCAATTTCGCTTCGTTGCATGCAAATGCACTGATCCAGCACGCGAAACAGCGATTCCGCACAGAAATACACTTCAGAAACGAAGAATCGTCGAATCTAACATAATATCGAATAAATCGTGATCGTGCTTGCCAAATCCGAGTTTCTGTGCCAATTTCGCTTCGTTGCATGCAAATGCACTGATCTAGCACGCGAAACAGCGATTCCGCACAGAAATACACTTCAGAAACGAAGAATCGTCGAATCTAACATAAGATCGAATAAATCGTGATCGTGCTTGCCAAATCCGAGTTTCTGTGCCAATTTCGCTTCGTTGCATGCAAATGCACTGATCTAGCACGCGAAACAGCGATTCCGCACAGAAATACACTTCAGAAACGAAGAATCGTCGAATCTAACATAAGATCGAATAAATCGTGATCGTGCTTGCCAAATCCGAGTTTCTGTGCCAATTTCGCTTCGTTGCATGCAAATGCACTGATCTAGCACGCGAAACAGCGATTCCGCACAGAAATATACTTCTGAAACGAAGAATCGTCGAATCTGACATAAGTTAGAATAACTCGCGATTGTGCTTGCCGAATCCGAGTTTCTGTGCCAATTTCGCTTCGTTGCATGCAAATGCACTGATCTAGCACGCGAAACAGCGATTCCGGACAGAAATACACTTCAGAAACGAAAAATCGTCGAATCTAACATAAGATCGAATAAATCGTGATCGTGCTTGCCAAATCCGAGTTTCTGTGCCAATTTCGCTTCGTTGCATGCAAATGCACTGATGTAGCACGCGAAACAGCGATTCCGCACAGAAATACAATTCAGAAACGAAGAATCGTCGAATCTAACATAAGATCGAATAATTCGTGATCGTGCTTGCCGAATCCGAGTTTCTGTGCCAATTTCGCTTCGTTGCATGCAAATGCACTGATCTAGCACGCGAAACAGCGATTCCGCACAGAAATATACTTCTGAAACGAAGAATCGTCGAATCTGACATAAGTTAGAATAACTCGCGATTGTGCTTGCCGAATCCGAGTTTCTGTGCCAATTTCGCTTCGTTGCATGCAAATGCACTGATCTAGCACGCGAAACAGCGATTCCGCACAGAAATACACTTCAGAAACGAAGAATCGTCGAATCTAACATAAGATCGAATAAATCGTGATCGTGCTTGCCAAATCCGAGTTTCTGTGCCAATTTCGCTTCGTTGCATGCAAATGCACTGATCTAGCACGCGAAACAGCGATTCCGCACAGAAATACACTTCAGAAACGAAGAATCGTCGAATCTAA
Source organism: Lasioglossum baleicum (assembly GCF_051020765.1). NCBI lineage: Eukaryota > Metazoa > Arthropoda > Insecta > Hymenoptera > Halictidae > Lasioglossum > Lasioglossum baleicum. Next base: position 15,957 of record NW_027471248.1, read on the forward strand.
CATAAGATCGAATAAATCGTGATCGTGCTTGCCAAATCCGAGTTTCTGTGCCAATTTCGCTTCGTTGCATGCAAATGCACTGATCTAGCACGCGAAACAGCGATTCCGCACAGAAATACACTTCAGAAACGAAGAATCGTCAAATCTAACATAAGATCGAATAAATCGTGATCGTGCTTGCCAAATCCGAGTTTCTGTGCCAATTTCGCTTCGTTGCATGCAAATGCACTGATCTAGCACGCGAAACAGCGATTCCGCACAGAAATACACTTCAGAAACGAAGAATCGTCGAATCTAACATAAGATCGAATAATTCGTGATCGTGCTTGCCGAATCCGAGTTTCTGTGCCAATTTCGCTTCGTTGCATGCAAATGCACTGATCTAGCACGCGAAACTGCGATTCCGCACAGAAATACACTTCTGAAACGAAGAACCGTCGAATCTGACATAAGTTAGAATAAGTCGCGATTGTGCTTGCCGAATCCGAGTTTCTGTGCCAATTTCGCTTCGTTGCATGCAAATGCACTGATCTAGCACGCGAAACAGCGATTCCGCACAGAAATACAATTCAGAAACGAAGAATCGTCGAATCTAACATAAGATCGAATAAATCGTGATTGTGCTTGCCGAATCCGAGTTTCTGTGCCAATTTCGCTTCGTTGCATGCAAATGCACTGATCTAGCACGCGAAACAGCGATTCCGCACAGAAATATATTTCTGAAACGAAGAATCGTCGAATCTGACATAAGTTAGAATAACTCGCGATTGTGCTTGCCGAATCCGAGTTTCTGTGCCAATTTCGCTTCGTTGCATGCAAATGCACTGATCTAGCACGCGAAACAGCGATTCCGCACAGAAATACACTTCAGTAACGAAGAATCGTCGAATCTAACATAAGATCGAATAAATCGTGATCGTGCTTGCCAAATCCGAGTTTCTGTGCCAATTTCGCTTCGTTGCATGCAAATGCACTGATCTAGCACGCGAAACAGCGATTCCGCACAGAAATACACTTTTGAAACGAAGAATCGTCGAATCTGACATAAGTTAGAATAACTCGCGATTGTGCCTGCCGAATCCGAGTTTCTGTGCCAATTTCGCTTCGTTGCATGCAAATGCACTGATCTAGCACGCGAAACAGCGATTCCGCACAGAAATACACTTCAGAAACGAAGAATCGTCGAATCTAACATAATATCGAATAAATCGTGATCGTGCTTGCCAAATCCGAGTTTCTGTGCCAATTTCGCTTCGTTGCATGCAAATGCACTGATCCAGCACGCGAAACAGCGATTCCGCACAGAAATACACTTCAGAAACGAAGAATCGTCGAATCTAACATAATATCGAATAAATCGTGATCGTGCTTGCCAAATCCGAGTTTCTGTGCCAATTTCGCTTCGTTGCATGCAAATGCACTGATCTAGCACGCGAAACAGCGATTCCGCACAGAAATACACTTCAGAAACGAAGAATCGTCGAATCTAACATAAGATCGAATAAATCGTGATCGTGCTTGCCAAATCCGAGTTTCTGTGCCAATTTCGCTTCGTTGCATGCAAATGCACTGATCTAGCACGCGAAACAGCGATTCCGCACAGAAATACACTTCAGAAACGAAGAATCGTCGAATCTAACATAATATCGAATAATTCGTGATCGTGCTTGCCGAATCCGAGTTTCTGTGCCAATTTCGCTTCGTTGCATGCAAATGCACTGATCTAGCACGCGAAACAGCGATTCCGCACAGAAATACACTTCAGAAACGAAGAATCGTCGAATCTAACATAAGTTAGAATAACTCGCGATTGTGCTTGCCGAATCCGAGTTTCTGTGCCAATTTCGCTTCGTTGCATGCAAATGCACTGATCTAGCACGCGAAACAGCGATTCCGGACAGAAATACACTTCAGAAACGAAAAATCGTCGAATCTAACATAAGATCGAATAAATCGTGATCGTGCTTGCCAAATCCGAGTTTCTGTGCCAATTTCGCTTCGTTGCATGCAAATGCACTGATGTAGCACGCGAAACAGCGATTCCGCACAGAAATACAATTCAGAAACGAAGAATCGTCGAATCTAACATAAGATCGAATAATTCGTGATCGTGCTTGCCGAATCCGAGTTTCTGTGCCAATTTCGCTTCGTTGCATGCAAATGCACTGATCTAGCACGCGAAACAGCGATTCCGCACAGAAATATACTTCTGAAACGAAGAATCGTCGAATCTGACATAAGTTAGAATAACTCGCGATTGTGCTTGCCGAATCCGAGTTTCTGTGCCAATTTCGCTTCGTTGCATGCAAATGCACTGATCTAGCACGCGAAACAGCGATTCCGCACAGAAATACACTTCAGAAACGAAGAATCGTCGAATCTAACATAAGATCGAATAAATCGTGATCGTGCTTGCCAAATCCGAGTTTCTGTGCCAATTTCGCTTCGTTGCATGCAAATGCACTGATCTAGCACGCGAAACAGCGATTCCGCACAGAAATACACTTCAGAAACGAAGAATCGTCGAATCTAACATAAGATCGAATAAATCGTGATCGTGCTTGCCAAATCCGAGTTTCTGTGCCAATTTCGCTTCGTTGCATGCAAATGCACTGATCTAGCACGCGAAACAGCGATTCCGCACAGAAATACACTTCAGAAACGAAGAATCGTCAAATCTAACATAAGATCGAATAAATCGTGATCGTGCTTGCCAAATCCGAGTTTCTGTGCCAATTTCGCTTCGTTGCATGCAAATGCACTGATCTAGCACGCGAAACAGCGATTCCGCACAGAAATACACTTCAGAAACGAAGAATCGTCGAATCTAACATAAGATCGAATAATTCGTGATCGTGCTTGCCGAATCCGAGTTTCTGTGCCAATTTCGCTTCGTTGCATGCAAATGCACTGATCTAGCACGCGAAACTGCGATTCCGCACAGAAATACACTTCTGAAACGAAGAACCGTCGAATCTGACATAAGTTAGAATAAGTCGCGATTGTGCTTGCCGAATCCGAGTTTCTGTGCCAATTTCGCTTCGTTGCATGCAAATGCACTGATCTAGCACGCGAAACAGCGATTCCGCACAGAAATACAATTCAGAAACGAAGAATCGTCGAATCTAACATAAGATCGAATAAATCGTGATTGTGCTTGCCGAATCCGAGTTTCTGTGCCAATTTCGCTTCGTTGCATGCAAATGCACTGATCTAGCACGCGAAACAGCGATTCCGCACAGAAATACACTTCAGAAACGAAGAATCGTCGAATCTAACATAAGATCGAATAAATCGTGATCGTGCTTGCCAAATCCGAGTTTCTGTGCCAATTTCGCTTCGTTGCATGCAAATGCACTGATCTAGCACGCGAAACAGCGATTCCGCACAGAAATATACTTCTGAAACGAAGAATCGTCGAATCTGACATAAGTTAGAATAACTCGCGATTGTGCATGCCGAATCCGAGTTTCTGTGCCAATTTCGCTTCGTTGCATGCAAATGCACTGATCTAGCACGCGAAACAGCGATTCCGCACAGAAATACACTTCAGAAACGAAGAATCGTCGAATCTAACATAAGATCGAATAAATCGTGATCGTGCTTGCCAAATCCGAGTTTCTGTGCCAATTTCGCTTCGTTGCATGCAAATGCACTGATCTAGCACGCGAAACAGCGATTCCGTACAGAAATACACTTCAGAAACGAAGAATCGTCGAATCTAACATAAGATCGAATAAATCGTGATCGTGCTTGCAGAATCCGAGTTTCTGTGCCAATTTCGCTTAGTTGCATGCAAATGCACTGATCTAGCACGCGAAACAGCGATTCCGCACAGAAATATACTTCTGAAACGAAGAATCGTCGAATCTGACATAAGTTAGAATAACTCGCGATTGTGCTTGCCGAATCCGAGTTTCTGTGCCAATTTCGCTTCGTTGCATGCAAATGCACTGATCTAGCACGCGAAACAGCGATTCCGCACAGAAATACACTTCAGAAACGAAGAATCGTCGAATCTAACATAAGATCGAATAAATCGTGATCGTGCTTGCCAAATCCGAGTTTCTGTGCCAATTTCGCTTCGTTGCATGCAAATGCACTGATCTAGCACGCGAAACAGCGATTCCGCACAGAAATACACTTCAGAAACGAAGAATCGTCGAATCTAACATAATATCGAATAATTCGTGATCGTGCTTGCCGAATCCGAGTTTCTGTGCCAATTTCGCTTCGTTGCATGCAAATGCACTGATCTAGCACGCGAAACAGCGATTCCGCACAGAAATACACTTCAGAAACGAAGAATCGTCGAATCTAACATAAGATCGAATAAATCGTGATCGTGCTTGCCAAATCCGAGTTTCTGTGCCAATTTCGCTTCGTTGCATGCAAATGCACTGATCTAGCACGCGAAACAGCGATTCCGCACAGAAATACACTTCAGAAACGAAGAATCGTCGAATCTAACATAATATCGAATAATTCGTGATCGTGCTTGCCGAATCCGAGTTTCTGTGCCAATTTCGCTTCGTTGCATGCAAATGCACTGATCTAGCACGCGAAACAGCGATTCCGCACAGAAATATACTTCTGAAACGAAGAATCGTCGAATCTGACATAAGTTAGAATAACTCGCGATTGTGCTTGCCGAATCCGAGTTTCTGTGCCAATTTCGCTTCGTTGCATGCAAATGCACTGATCTAGCACGCGAAACAGCGATTCCGCACAGAAATACACTTCAGAAACGAAAAATCGTCGAATCTAACATAAGATCGAATAAATCGTGATCGTGCTTGCCAAATCCGAGTTTCTGTGCCAATTTCGCTTCGTTGCATGCAAATGCACTGATGTAGCACGCGAAACAGCGATTCCGCACAGAAATACACTTCAGAAACGAAGAATCGTCGAATCTAACATAATATCGAATAATTCGTGATCGTGCTTGCCGAATCCGAGTTTCTGTGCCAATTTCGCTTCGTTGCATGCAAATGCACTGATCTAGCACGCGAAACAGCGATTCCGCACAGAAATACACTTCAGAAACGAAGAATCGTCGAATCTAACATAAGATCGAATAAATCGTGATCGTGCTTGCCAAATCCGAGTTTCTGTGCCAATTTCGCTTCGTTGCATGCAAATGCACTGATCTAGCACGCGAAACAGCGATTCCGCACAGAAATACACTTCAGAAACGAAGAATCGTCGAATCTAACATAAGATCGAATAAATCGTGATCGTGCTTGCCAAATCCGAGTTTCTGTGCCAATTTCGCTTCGTTGCATGCAAATGCACTGATCTAGCACGCGAAACAGCGATTCCGCACAGAAATACACTTCAGAAACGAAGAATCGTCGAATCTAACATAAGATCGAATAAATCGTGATCGTGCTTGCCAAATCCGAGTTTCTGTGCCAATTTCGCTTCGTTGCATGCAAATGCACTGATCTAGCACGCGAAACAGCGATTCCGCACAGAAATACACTTCAGAAACGAAGAATCGTCGAATCTAACATAAGATCGAATAAATCGTGATCGTGCTTGCCAAATCCGAGTTTCTGTGCCAATTTCGCTTCGTTGCATGCAAATGCACTGATCTAGCACGTGAAACAGCGATTCCGCACAGAAATACACTTCAGAAACGAAGAATCGTCGAATCTAACATAAGATCGAATAATTCGTGATCGTGCTTGCCGAATCCGAGTTTCTGTGCCAATTTCGCTTCGTTGCATGCAAATGCACTGATCTAGCACGCGAAACAGCGATTCCGCACAGAAATATACTTCTGAAACGAAGAATCGTCGAATCTGACATAAGTTAGAATAACTCGCGATTGTGCTTGCCGAATCCGAGTTTCTGTGCCAATTTCGCTTCGTTGCATGCAAATGCACTGATCTAGCACGCGAAACAGCGATTCCGCACAGAAATACACTTCAGAAACGAAGAATCGTCGAATCTAACATAATATCGAATAATTCGTGATCGTGCTTGCCGAATCCGAGTTTCTGTGCCAATTTCGCTTCGTTGCATGCAAATGCACTGATCTAGCACGCGAAACAGCGATTCCGCACAGAAATACACTTCAGAAACGAAGAATCGTCGAATCTAACATAAGATCGAATAAATCGTGATCGTGCTTGCCAAATCCGAGTTTCTGTGCCAATTTCGCTTCGTTGCATGCAAATGCACTGATCTAGCACGCGAAACAGCGATTCCGCACAGAAATACACTTCAGAAACGAAGAATCGTCGAATCTAACATAAGATCGAATAAATCGTGATCGTGCTTGCCAAATCCGAGTTTCTGTGCCAATTTCGCTTCGTTGCATGCAAATGCACTGATCTAGCACGCGAAACAGCGATTCCGCACAGAAATACACTTCAGAAACGAAGAATCGTCGAATCTAACATAAGATCGAATAAATCGTGATCGTGCTTGCCAAATCCGAGTTTCTGTGCCAATTTCGCTTCGTTGCATGCAAATGCACTGATCTAGCACGCGAAACAGCGATTCCGCACAGAAATACACTTCAGAAACGAAGAATCGTCGAATCTAACATAAGATCGAATAAATCGTGATCGTGCTTGCCAAATCCGAGTTTCTGTGCCAATTTCGCTTCGTTGCATGCAAATGCACTGATCTAGCACGTGAAACAGCGATTCCGCACAGAAATACACTTCAGAAACGAAGAATCGTCGAATCTAACATAAGATCGAATAATTCGTGATCGTGCTTGCCGAATCCGAGTTTCTGTGCCAATTTCGCTTCGTTGCATGCAAATGCACTGATCTAGCACGCGAAACAGCGATTCCGCACAGAAATACACTTCAGAAACGAAGAATCGTCGAATCTAACATAAGATCGAATAAATCGTGATCGTGCTTGCCAAATCCGAGTTTCTGTGCCAATTTCGCTTCGTTGCTTGCAAATGCACTGATCTAGCACGCGAAACAGCGATTCCGCACAGAAATACACTTCTGAAACGAAGAATCGTCGAATCTGACATAAGATCGAATAAATCGTGATCGTGCTTGCCAAATCCGAGTTTCTGTGCCAATTTCGCTTCGTTGCATGCAAATGCACTGATCTAGCACGCGAAACAGCGATTCCGCACAGAAATACACTTCTGAAACGAAGAATCGTCGAATCTGACATAAGTTAGAATAACTCGCGATTGTGCTTGCCGAATCCGAGTTTCTGTGCCAATTTCGCTTCGTTGCATGCAAATGCACTGATCTAGCACGCGAAACAGCGATTCCGCACAGAAATACACTTCAGAAACGAAGAATCGTCGAATCTAACATAAGATCGAATAAATCGTGATCGTGCTTGCCAAATCCGAGTTTCTGTGCCAATTTCGCTTCGTTGCATGCAAATGCACTGATCTAGCACGCGAAACAGCGATTCCGCACAGAAATACACTTCAGAAACGAAGAATCGTCGAATCTAACATAAGATCGAATAAATCGTGATCGTGCTTGCCAAATCCGAGTTTCTGTGCCAATTTCGCTTCGTTGCATGCAAATGCACTGATCTAGCACGCGAAACAGCGATTCCGCACAGAAATACACTTCAGAAACGAAGAATCGTCGAATCTAACTTAAGATCGAATAAATCGTGATCGTGCTTGCCAAATCCGAGTTTCTGTGCCAATTTCACTTCGTTGCATGCAAATGCACTGATCTAGCACGCGAAACTGCGATTCCGCACAGAAATACACTTCAGAAACGAAGAATCGTCGAATCTAACATAAGATCGAATAATTCGTGATCGTGCTTGCCGAATCCGAGTTTCTGTGCCAATTTCGCTTCGTTGCATGCAAATGCACTGATCTAGCACGCGAAACAGCGATTCCGCACAGAAATACACTTCAGAAACGAAGAATCGTCGAATCTAACATAAGATCGAATAAATCGTGATCGTGCTTGCCAAATCCGAGTTTCTGTGCCAATTTCGCTTCGTTGCATGCAAATGCACTGATCTAGCACGCGAAACAGCGATTCCGCACAGAAATACACTTTTGAAACGAAGAATCGTCGAATCTGACATAAGTTAGAATAACTCGCGATTGTGCCTGCCGAATCCGAGTTTCTGTGCCAATTTCGCTTCGTTGCATGCAAATGCACTGATCTAGCACGCGAAACAGCGATTCCGCACAGAAATACACTTCAGAAACGAAGAATCGTCGAATCTAACATAATATCGAATAAATCGTGATCGTGCTTGCCAAATCCGAGTTTCTGTGCCAATTTCGCTTCGTTGCATGCAAATGCACTGATCCAGCACGCGAAACAGCGATTCCGCACAGAAATACACTTCAGAAACGAAGAATCGTCGAATCTAACATAAGATCGAATAAATCGTGATCGTGCTTGCCAAATCCGAGTTTCTGTGCCAATTTCGCTTCGTTGCATGCAAATGCACTGATCTAGCACGCGAAACAGCGATTCCGCACAGAAATATACTTCTGAAACGAAGAATCGTCGAATCTGACATAAGTTAGAATAACTCGCGATTGTGCATGCCGAATCCGAGTTTCTGTGCCAATTTCGCTTCGTTGCATGCAAATGCACTGATCTAGCACGCGAAACAGCGATTCCGCACAGAAATACACTTCAGAAACGAAGAATCGTCGAATCTAACATAAGATCGAATAAATCGTGATCGTGCTTGCCAAATCCGAGTTTCTGTGCCAATTTCGCTTCGTTGCATGCAAATGCACTGATCTAGCACGCGAAACAGCGATTCCGCACAGAAATACACTTCAGAAACGAAGAATCGTCGAATCTAACATAAGATCGAATAAATCGTGATCGTGCTTGCCAAATCCGAGTTTCTGTGCCAATTTCGCTTCGTTGCATGCAAATGCACTGATCTAGCACGCGAAACAGCGATTCCGCACAGAAATACACTTCAGAAACGAAGAATCGTCGAATCTAACATAAGATCGAATAATTCGTGATCGTGCTTGCCGAATCCGAGTTTCTGTGCCAATTTCGCTTCGTTGCATGCAAATGCACTGATCTAGCACGCGAAACAGCGATTCCGCACAGAAATACACTTCAGAAACGAAGAATCGTCGAATCTAACATAATATCGAATAATTCGTGATCGTGCTTGCCGAATCCGAGTTTCTGTGCCAATTTCGCTTCGTTGCATGCAAATGCACTGATCTAGCACGCGAAACAGCGATTCCGCACAGAAATATACTTCTGAAACGAAGAATCGTCGAATCTGACATAAGTTAGAATAACTCGCGATTGTGCTTGCCGAATCCGAGTTTCTGTGCCAATTTCGCTTCGTTGCATGCAAATGCACTGATCTAGCACGCGAAACAGCGATTCCGCACAGAAATACACTTCAGAAACGAAAAATCGTCGAATCTAACATAAGATCGAATAAATCGTGATCGTGCTTGCCAAATCCGAGTTTCTGTGCCAATTTCGCTTCGTTGCATGCAAATGCACTGATGTAGCACGCGAAACAGCGATTCCGCACAGAAATACAATTCAGAAACGAAGAATCGTCGAATCTAACATAAGATCGAATAATTCGTGATCGTGCTTGCCGAATCCGAGTTTCTGTGCCAATTTCGCTTCGTTGCATGCAAATGCACTGATCTAGCACGCGAAACAGCGATCCCGCACAGAAATATACTTCTGAAACGAAGAATCGTCGAATCTGACATAAGTTAGAATAACTCGCGATTGTGCTTGCCGAATCCGAGTTTCTGTGCCAATTTCGCTTCGTTGCATGCAAATGCACTGATCTAGCACGCGAAACAGCGATTCCGCACAGAAATACACTTCAGAAACGAAGAATCGTCAAATCTAACATAAGATCGAATAAATCGTGATCGTGCTTGCCAAATCCGAGTTTCTGTGCCAATTTCGCTTCGTTGCATGCAAATGCACTGATCTAGCACGCGAAACAGCGATTCCGCACAGAAATACACTTCAGAAACGAAGAATCGTCGAATCTAACATAAGATCGAATAAATCGTGATCGTGCTTGCCAAATCCGAGTTTCTGTGCCAATTTCGCTTCGTTGCATGCAAATGCACAGATCTAGCACGCGAAACAGCGATTCCGCACAGAAATACACTTCAGAAACGAAGAATCGTCGAATCTAACATAAGATCGAATAAATCGTGATCGTGCTTGCCAAATCCGAGTTTCTGTGCCAATTTCGCTTCGTTGCATGCAAATGCACTGATCTAGCACGCGAAACAGCGATTCCGCACAGAAATACACTTCAGAAACGAAGAATCGTCGAATCTAACATAAGATCGAATAATTCGTGATCGTGCTTGCCGAATCCGAGTTTCTGTGCCAATTTCGCTTCGTTGCATGCAAATGCACTGATCTAGCACGCGAAACAGCGATTCCGCACAGAAATACACTTCAGAAACGAAGAATCGTCGAATCTAACATAAGATCGAATAAATCGTGATCGTGCTTGCCAAATCCGAGTTTCTGTGCCAATTTCGCTTCGTTGCTTGCAAATGCACTGATCTAGCACGCGAAACAGCGATTCCGCACAGAAATACACTTCTGAAACGAAGAATCGTCGAATCTGACATAAGATCGAATAAATCGTGATCGTGCTTGCCAAATCCGAGTTTCTGTGCCAATTTCGCTTCGTTGCATGCAAATGCACTGATCTAGCACGCGAAACAGCGATTCCGCACAGAAATACACTTCAGAAACGAAGAATCGTCGAATCTAACATAAGATCGTATAAATCGTGATCGTGCTTGCCAAATCCGAGTTTCTGTGCCAATTTCGCTTCGTTGCATGCAAATGCACTGATCTAGCACGCGAAACAGCGATTCCGCACAGAAATATATTTCTGAAACGAAGAATCGTCGAATCTGACATAAGTTAGAATAACTCGCGATTGTGCTTGCCGAATCCGAGTTTCTGTGCCAATTTCGCTTCGTTGCATGCAAATGCACTGATCTAGCACGCGAAACAGCGATTCCGCACAGAAATACACTTCAGAAACGAAGAATCGTCGAATCTAACATAAGATCGAATAAATCGTGATCGTGCTTGCCAAATCCGAGTTTCTGTGCCAATTTCGCTTCGTTGCATGCAAATGCACTGATCTAGCACGCGAAACAGCGATTCCGCACAGAAATACACTTCAGAAACGAAGAATCGTCGAATCTAACATAAGATCGAATAAATCGTGATCGTGCTTGCCAAATCCGAGTTTCTGTGCCAATTTCGCTTCGTTGCATGCAAATGCACTGATCTAGCACGCGAAACAGCGATTCCGCACAGAAATACACTTCAGAAACGAAGAATCGTCGAATCTAACATAAGATCGAATAAATCGTGATCGTGCTTGCCAAATCCGAGTTTCTGTGCCAATTTCGCTTCGTTGCATGCAAATGCACTGATCTAGCACGCGAAACAGCGATTCCGCACAGAAATACACTTCAGAAACGAAGAATCGTCGAATCTAACATAAGATCGAATAATTCGTGATCGTGCTTGCCGAATCCGAGTTTCTGTGCCAATTTCGCTTCGTTGCATGCAAATGCACTGAT